>NW_026871690.1:0-59902 GCF_028564815.1 Eubalaena glacialis | reverse complement strand
ATCTGAACTGAATTCCAAAACAGAACAGAGTCACACATTTAGAAAACACACTATGGCTGCTTAACGGGAAAGTGAGGTGGGGCGATGCATAAAACAAGGGTTTCAAATTAGCTCAGATACCGTTCCAGAAGCCAAATATGTAATAGACAAGACCTACTCCCTGCTCAGTGAACTGGACTCAACACCCCCTATTCACCGCCCAAGAATATATCTGACTAGGAAGAGTCTTAAAACCTATGTATTGATATCTCTCTGGAAGTGAATCAAGAGGGTGTAAAGCGGCATAAACACAGCAGGGAAAAGCAGCTAAACCCCATTATAAAAATAGATTACTTAAAAAAAAAACCCATAAAGCAAAGACAGTGAAAGAGAGAGAAATTCTTACAAAATCCGTTCAGGGGCTCTGATGCAACCTGGATTGACCATATCTAGACCCACAGCTGGATGAGACAGAAGGCTGGACACTCTTGGGGCTGAGAGGATTGGTGAGGTTGCGTGAGCAAACGCAGACCCTTTAAAGTAATAGTGCGTGGTACCCATGCCATGGGTCCCAAATCTCCAGGTTCAAGGGCATCTTCCTACATCGAAAACATGCCTGGGAAACCCAGAAGATGGCACACCGTGTGATCGGGAAAGGTTTCTAAAACGCACCTCATTTCTCCTCTTCTTGTGCTCGGGTTCGCCATTCCAGCCGCTTCACTAACAATCTCCCTACTTGGAGAATCAGCACCGTTGACCTCCTGTTTCGTACAGCTCGCAATTTGTCCTGAGGATGAACGGGAAGAGGTGAAACAATGAGAGACTAGCTCTAGGTGTTGGGACAGGCACAGGTCACTCTATTTTCCCATCAGGAAGAAGAATGAACCACAGGCTCAGCCTGCCCCCCGGAACCAGAATAGGGCCTGAAGCAATCCTGCGCTTTTGCGGCCAGCTCCCAAAAAAGCGAGTTGACAAATGGAGCTCAGGGGCACTGCAATTCACAAACCTGCAGAGTTATAAATGAGAACTCTCGTCCACAAATATATTGAGGGAAGGCAACAAAGAGGATTTGAAAGCAAGGCAGAATTGCAGGAAACAGATTTCAGGAGGTAGATTCGACTCGCCTTGAAAGCACATGAAAAGCGGCAAAGCGTTGACAATGATGCCCTTGGCCAAAAAGGGCGTATGCGTTTTTTCCTGAATATATTCAGGAAAAAACGCATACGCCCTTTTTGGCCAACCAAGCAAGCCGGAAAGGCAAATCGGCGCTACAAACAAGTCTCGCTTGCCAGCGGTCAAAAGGGCCATGCTGAAAAGAGTGTAAAAACCAGAAATGCAGGACAGGCCATGGAGACATGGGAGCCTTGCTACGCTGATGGGCGGGATGGAAATTGCCAACAGCCACTCTGGAGAAGTGTACGCTGCGTCCTGTAACATGTAATAGACACAGCTGAGAGAGCATAGGGCACTTCCACTCATGGGCGTAGAAATCGGGAAACCTAAAACTCAACAAGACACAGGCACCCCAAAGTTTAGGGCTGCTCTGTTTCCAAGAACCTCCACTTCGGTACACCCTAAATATCCCAGGAAAGAGAAAAATGGATACAGAAGTTGTGGTACTTATGCACAATGGAATATCACTCAGCCATGAAATCAGTGTCATAAGGCTAGTAGCAGCATGATGAGTGGATTTAGGGACGATGACTCTAAGTGAAGTAAGTCACACAGAAAAGGACACTTATCCTAAGATATCACTTATAGAGGGAATGTCAAAATCGCACATCTGAACTGAATTCCAAAACAGAACAGAGTCACACATTTAGAAAACACACTATGGCTGCTTAACGGGAAAGTGAGGTGGGGCGATGCATAAAACAAGGGTTTCAAATTAGCTCAGATACCGTTCCAGAAGCCAAATATGTAATAGACAAGACCTACTCCCTGCTCAGTGAACTGGACTCAACACCCCCTATTCACCGCCCAAGAATATATCTGACTAGGAAGAGTCTTAAAACCTATGTATTGATATCTCTCTGGAAGTGAATCAAGAGGGTGTAAAGCGGCATAAACACAGCAGGGAAAAACAGCTAAACCCCATTATAAAAATAGATTACTTAAAAAAAAAAAAACCCCATAAAACAAAGACAGTGAAAGAGAGAGAAATTCTTACAAAATCCGTTCAGGGGCTCTGATGCAACCTGGATTGACCATATCTAGACCCACAGCTGGATGAGACAGAAGGCTGGACACTCTTGGGGCTGAGAGGATTGGTGAGGTTGCGTGAGCAAACGCAGACCCTTTAAAGTAATAGTGCGTGGTACCCATGCCATGGGTCCCAAATCTCCAGGTTCAAGGGCATCTTCCTACATCGAAAACATGCCTGGGAAACCCAGAAGATGGCACACCGTGTGATCGGGAAAGGTTTCTAAAACGCACCTCATTTCTCCTCTCCTTGTGCTCGGGTTCGCCATTCCAGCCGCTTCACTAACAATCTCCCTACTTGGAGAATCAGCACCGTTGACCTCCTGTTTCGTACAGCTCGCAATTTGTCCTGAGGATGAACGGGAAGAGGGGGAACCAATGAGAGACTAGCTCTAGGTGTTGGGACAGGCACAGGTCACTCTATTTTCCCATCAGGAAGAAGAATGAACCACAGGCTCAGCCTGCCCCCCGGAACCAGAATAGGGCCTGAAGCAATCCTGCGCTTTTGCGGCCAGCTCCCAAAAAAGCGAGTTGACAAATGGAGCTCAGGGGCACTGCAATTCACAAACCTGCAGACTTATAAATGAGAACTCTCGTCCACAAATATATTGAGGGAAGGCAACGAAGAGGATTTGAAAGCAAGGCAGAATTGCAGGAAACAGATTTCAGGAGGTAGATTCGACTCGCCTTGAAAGCACATGAAAAGCGGCAAAGCGTTGACAATGATGCCCTTGGCCAAAAAGGGCGTATGCGTTTTTTCCTGAATATATTCAGGAAAAAACGCATACGCCCTTTTTGGCCAACCAAGCAAGCCGGAAAGGCAAATCGGCGCTACAAAGAAGTCTCGCTTGCCGGCGGTCAAAAGGGCCATGCTGAAAAAAGTGTAAAATCCAGAAATGCAGGACAGGCCATGGAGACATGGGAGCCTTGCTACGCTGATGGGCGGGATGGAAATTGCCAACAGCCACTCTGGAGAAGTGTACGCTGCGTCCTGTAACATGTAATAGACACAGCTGAGAGAGCATAGGGCACTTCCACTCATGGGCGTAGAAATCGGGAAACCTAAAACTCAACAAGACACAGGCACCCCAAAGTTTAGGGCTGCTCTGTATCCAAGAACCTCCACTTCGGTACACCTTAAATATCCCAGGAAAGAGGAAAATGGATAAAGAAGTTGTGGTACTTATGCACAATGGAATATCACTCAGCCATGAAATCAGTGTCATAAGGCTAGTAGCAGCATGATGAGTGGATTTAGGCACGATGACTCTAAGTGAAGTAAGTCACACAGAAAAGGACACTTATCCTAAGATATGACTTATAGAGGGAATGTCAAAATCGCACACCTGAACTGAATTCCAAAACAGAACAGAGTCACACATTTAGAAAACACACTATGGCTGCTTAACGGGAAAGTGAGGTGGGGCGATGCATAAAACAAGGGTTTCAAATTAGCTCAGATACCGTTCCAGAAGCCAAATATGTAATAGACAAGACCTACTCCCTGCTCAGTGAACTGGACTCAACACCCCCTATTCACCGCCCAAGAATATATCTGACTAGGAAGAGTCTTAAAACCTATGTATTGATATCGCTCTGGAAGTGAATCAAGAGGGTGTAAAGCGGCATAAACACAGCAGGGAAAAACAGCTAAACCCCATTATAAAAATAGATTACTTAAAAAAAAAAAAACCCATAAAACAAAGACAGTGAAAGAGAGAGAAATTCTTACAAAATCCGTTCAGGGGCTCTGATGCAACCTGGATTGACCATATCTAGACCCACAGCTGGATGAGACAGAAGGCTGGACACTCTTGGGGCTGAGAGGATTGGTGAGGTTGCGTGAGCAAACGCAGACCCTTTAAAGTAATAGTGCGTGGTACCCATGCCATGGGTCCCAAATCTCCAGGTTCAAGGGCATCTTCCTACATCGAAAACATGCCTGGGAAACCCAGAAGATGGCACACCGTGTGATCGGGAAAGGTTTCTAAAACGCACCTCATTTCTCCTCTCCTTGTGCTCGGGTTCGCCATTCCAGCCGCTTCACTAACAATCTCCCTACTTGGAGAATCAGCACCGTTGACCTCCTGTTTCGTACAGCTCGCAATTTGTCCTGAGGATGAACGGGAAGAGGGGGAACCAATGAGAGACTAGCTCTAGGTGTTGGGACAGGCACAGGTCACTCTATTTTCCCATCAGGAAGAAGAATGAACCACAGGCTCAGCCTGCCCCCCGGAACCAGAATAGGGCCTGAAGCAATCCTGCGCTTTTGCGGCCAGCTCCCAAAAAAGCGAGTTGACAAATGGAGCTCAGGGGCACTGCAATTCACAAACCTGCAGAGTTATAAATGAGAACTCTCGTCCACAAATATATTGAGGGAAGGCAACGAAGAGGATTTGAAAGCAAGGCAGAATTGCAGGAAACAGATTTCAGGAGGTAGATTCGACTCGCCTTGAAAGCACATGAAAAGCGGCAAAGCGTTGACAATGATGCCCTTGGCCAAAAAGGGCGTATGCGTTTTTTCCTGAATATATTCAGGAAAAAACGCATACGCCCTTTTTGGCCAACCAAGCAAGCCGGAAAGGCAAATCGGCGCTACAAACAAGTCTCGCTTGCCAGCGGTCAAAAGGGCCATGCTGAAAAAAGTGTAAAATCCAGAAATGCAGGACAGGCCATGGAGACATGGGAGCCTTGCTACGCTGATGGGCGGGATGGAAATTGCCAACAGCCACTCTGGAGAAGTGTACGCTGCGTCCTGTAACATGTAATAGACACAGCTGAGAGAGCATAGGGCACTTCCACTCATGGGCGTAGAAATCGGGAAACCTAAAACTCAACAAGACACAGGCACCCCAAAGTTTAGGGCTGCTCTGTTTCCAAGAACCTCCACTTCGGTACACCTTAAATATCCCAGGAAAGAGGAAAATGGATAAAGAAGTTGTGGTACTTATGCACAATGGAATATCACTCAGCCATGAAATCAGTGTCATAAGGCTAGTAGCAGCATGATGAGTGGATTTAGGGACGATGACTCGAAGTGAAGTAAGTCACACAGAAAAGGACACTTATCCTAAGATATGACTTATAGAGGGAATGTCAAAATCGCACACCTGAACTGAATTCCAAAACAGAACAGAGTCACACATTTAGAAAACACACTATGGCTGCTTAACGGGAAAGTGAGGTGGGGCGATGCATAAAACAAGGGTTTCAAATTAGCTCAGATACCGTTCCAGAAGCCAAATATGTAATAGACAAGACCTACTCCCTGCTCAGTGAACTGGACTCAACACCCCCTATTCACCGCCCAAGAATATATCTGACTAGGAAGAGTCTTAAAACCTATGTATTGATATCGCTCTGGAAGTGAATCAAGAGGGTGTAAAGCGGCATAAAAACAGCAGGGAAAAACAGCTAAACCCCATTATAAAAATAGATTACTTAAAAAAAAAACCCATAAAACAAAGACAGTGAAAGAGAGAGAAATTCTTACAAAATCCGTTCAGGGGCTCTGATGCAACCTGGATTGACCATATCTAGACCCACAGCTGGATGAGACAGAAGGCTGGACACTCTTGGGGCTGAGAGGATTGGTGAGGTTGGGTGAGCAAACGCAGACCCTTTAAAGTAATAGTGCGTGGTACCCATGCCATGGGTCCCAAATCTCCAGGTTCAAGGGCATCTTCCTACATCGAAAACATGCCTGGGAAACCCAGAAGATGGCACACCGTGTGATCGGGAAAGGTTTCTAAAACGCACCACATTTCTCCTCTCCTTGTGCTCGGGTTCGCCATTCCAGCCGCTTCACTAACGATCTCCCTACTTGGAGAATCAGCACCGTTGACCTCCTGTTTCGTACAGCTCGCAATTTGTCCTGAGGATGAACGGGAAGAGGGGGAACCAATGAGAGACTAGCTCTAGGTGTTGGGACAGGCACAGGTCACTCTATTTTCCCATCAGGAAGAAGAATGAACCACAGGCTCAGCCTGCCCCCCGGAACCAGAATAGGGCCTGAAGCAATCCTGCGCTTTTGCGGCCAGCTCCCAAAAAAGCGAGTTGACAAATGGAGCTCAGGGGCACTGCAATTCACAAACCTGCAGACTTATAAATGAGAACTCTCGTCCACAAATATATTGAGGGAAGGCAACGAAGAGGATTTGAAAGCAAGGCAGAATTGCAGGAAACAGATTTCAGGAGGTAGATTCGACTCGCCTTGAAAGCACATGAAAAGCGGCAAAGCGTTGACAATGATGCCCTTGGCCAAAAAGGGCGTATGCGTTTTTTCCTGAATATATTCAGGAAAAAACGCATACGCCCTTTTTGGCCAACCAAGCAAGCCGGAAAGGCAAATCGGCGCTACAAACAAGTCTCGCTTGCCAGCGGTCAAAAGGGCCATGCTGAAAAAAGTGTAAAAACCAGAAATGCAGGACAGGCCATGGAGACATGGGAGCCTTGCTACGCTGATGGGCGGGATGGAAATTGCCAACAGCCACTCTGGAGAAGTGTACGCTGCGTCCTGAAACATGTAATAGACACAGCTGAGAGAGCATAGGGCACTTCCACTCATGGGCATAGAAATCGGGAAACCTAAAACTCAACAAGACACAGGCACCCCAAAGTTTAGGGCTGCTCTGTTTCCAAGAACCTCCACTTCGGTACACCCTAAATATCCCAGGAAAGAGAAAAATGGATAAAGAAGTTGTGGTACTTATGCACAATGGAATATCACTCAGCCATGAAATCAGTGTCATAAGGCTAGTAGCAGCATGATGAGTGGATTTAGGGACGATGACTCTAAGTGAAGTAAGTCACACAGAAAAGGACACTTATCCTAAGATATCACTTATAGACGGAATGTCAAAATCGCACACCTGAACTGAATTCCAAAACAGAACAGAGTCACACATTTAGAAAACACACTATGGCTGCTTAACGGGAAAGTGAGGTGGGGCGATGCATAAAACAAGGGTTTCAAATTAGCTCAGATACCGTTCCAGAAGCCAAATATGTAATAGACAAGACCTACTCCCTGCTCAGTGAACTGGACTCAACACCCCCTATTCACCGCCCAAGAATATATCTGACTAGGAAGAGTCTTAAAACCTATGTATTGATATCTCTCTGGAAGTGAATCAAGAGGGTGTAAAGCGGCATAAAAACAGCAGGGAAAAAGAGCTAAACCCCATTATAAAAATAGATTACTTAAAAAAAAAACCCATAAAACAAAGACAGTGAAAGAGAGAGAAATTCTTACAAAATCCGTTCAGGGGCTCTGATGCAACCTGGATTGACCATATCTAGACCCACAGCTGGATGAGACAGAAGGCTGGACACTCTTGGGGCTGAGAGGATTGGTGAGGTTGGGTGAGCAAACGCAGACCCTTTAAAGTAATAGTGCGTGGTACCCATGCCATGGGTCCCAAATCTCCAGGTTCAAGGGCATCTTCCTTCATCGAAAACATGCCTGGGAAACCCAGAAGATGGCACACCGTGTGATCGGGAAAGGTTTCTAAAACGCACCTCATTTCTCCTCTCCTTGTGCTCGGGTTCGCCATTCCAGCCGCTTCACTAACAACCTCCCTACTTGGAGAATCAGCACCGTTGACCTCCTGTTTCGTACAGCTCGCAATTTGTCCTGAGGATGAACGGGAAGAGGGGGAACCAATGAGAGACTAGCTCTAGGTGTTGGGACAGGCACAGGTCCCTCTATTTTCCCATCAGGAAGAAGAATGAACCACAGGCTCAGCCTGCCCCCCGGAACCAGAATAGGGCCTGAAGCAATCCTGCGCTTTTGCGGCCAGCTCCCAAAAAAGCGAGTTGACAAAAGGAGCTCAGGGGCACTGCAATTCACAAACCTGCAGAGTTATAAATGAGAACTCTCGTCCACAAATATATTGAGGGAAGGCAACGAAGAGGATTTGAAAGCAAGGCAGAATTGCAGGAAACAGATTTCAGGAGGTAGATTCGACTCGCCTTGAAAGCACATGAAAAGCGGCAAAGCGTTGACAATGATGCCCTTGGCCAAAAAGGGCGTATGCGTTTTTTCCTGAATATATTCAGGAAAAAACGCATACGCCCTTTTTGGCCAACCAAGCAAGCCGGAAAGGCAAATCGGCGCTACAAACAAGTCTCGCTTGCCAGCGGTCAAAAGGGCCATGCTGAAAAAAGTGTAAAAACCAGAAATGCAGGACAGGCCATGGAGACATGGGAGCCTTGCTACGCTGATGGGCGGGATGGAAATTGCCAACAGCCACTCTGGAGAAGTGTACGCTGCGTCCTGTAACATGTAATAGACACAGCTGAGAGAGCATAGGGCACTTCCACTCATGGGCGTAGAAATCGGGAAACCTAAAAATCAACAAGACACAGGCACCCCAAAGTTTAAGGCTGCTCTGCTTCCAAGAACCTCCACTTCGGTACACCTTAAATATCCCAGGAAAGAGGAAAATGGATAAAGAAGTTGTGGTACTTATGCACAATAGAATATCAATCAGCCATGAAATCAGTGTCATAAGGCTAGTAGCAGCATGATGAGTGGATTTAGGGACGATGACTCTAAGTGAAGTAAGTCACACAGAAAAGGACACTTATCCTAAGATATCACTTATAGAGGGAATGTCAAAATCGCTACACCTGAACTGAAGTCCCAAACAGAACAGAGTCACACATTTAGAAAACACACTATGGCTGCTTAACGGGAAAGTGAGGTGGGGCGATGCATAAAACAAGGGTTTCAAATTAGCTCAGATACCGTTCCAGAAGCCAAATATGTAATAGACAAGACCTACTCCCTGCTCAGTGAACTGGACTCAACACCCCCTATTCACCGCCCAAGAATATATCTGACTAGGAAGAGTCTTAAAACCTATGTATTGATATCTCTCTGGAAGTGAATCAAGAGGGTGTAAAGCGGCATAAACACAGCAGGGAAAAGCAGCTAAACCCCATTATAAAAATAGATTACTTAAAAAAAAAACCCATAAAACAAAGACAGTGAAAGAGAGAGAAATTCTTACAAAATCCGTTCAGGGGCTCTGATGCAACCTGGATTGACCATATCTAGACCCACAGCTGGATGAGACAGAAGGCTGGACACTCTTGGGGCTGAGAGGATTGGTGAGGTTGCGTGAGCAAATGCAGACCCTTTAAAGTAATAGTGCGTGGTACCCATACCATGGGTCCCAAATCTCCAGGTTCAAGGGCATCTTCCTACATCGAAAACATACCTGGGAAACCCAGAAGATGGCACACCGTGTGATCGGAAAAGGTTTCTAAAACGCACCTCATTTCTCCTCTCCTTGTGCTCGGGTTCGCCATTCCAGCCGCTTCACTAACAATCTCCCTACTTGGAGAATCAGCACCGTTGACCTCCTGTTTCGTACAGCTCGCAATTTGTCCTGAGGATGAACGGGAAGAGGGGGAACCAATGAGAGACTAGCTCTAGGTGTTGGGACAGGCACAGGTCACTCTATTTTCCCATCAGGAAGAAGAATGAACCACAGGCTCAGCCTGCCCCCCGGAACCAGAATAGGGCCTGAAGCAATCCTGCGCTTTTGCGGCCAGCTCCCAAAAAAGCGAGTTGACAAATGGAGCTCAGGGGCACTGCAATTCACAAACCTGCAGAGTTATAAATGAGAACTCTCGTGCACAAATATATTGAGGGAAGGCAACGAAGAGGATTTGAAAGCAAGGCAGAATTGCAGGAAACAGATTTCAGGAGGTAGATTCGACTCGCCTTGAAAGCACATGAAAAGCGGCAAAGCGTTGACAATGATGCCCTTGGCCAAAAAGGGCGTATGCGTTTTTTCCTGAATATATTCAGGAAAAAACGCATACGCCCTTTTTGGCCAACCAAGCAAGCCGGAAAGGCAAATCGGCGCTACAAACAAGTCTCGCTTGCCAGCGGTCAAAAGGGCCATGCTGAAAAAAGTGTAAAAACCAGAAATGCAGGACAGGCCATGGAGACATGGGAGCCTTGCTACGCTGATGGGCGGGATGGAAATTGCCAACAGCCACTCTGGAGAAGTGTACGCTGCGTCCTGTAACATGTAATAGACACAGCTGAGAGAGCATAGGGCACTTCCACTCATGGGCGTAGAAATCGGGAAACCTAAAAATCAACAAGACACAGGCACCCCAAAGTTTAGGGCTGCTCTGTTTCCAAGAACCTCCACTTCGGTACACCCTAAATATCCCAGGAAAGAGAAAAATGGATAAAGAAGTTGTGGTACTTATGCACAATGGAATATCACTCAGCCATGAAATCAGTGTCATAAGGCTAGTAGCAGCATGATGAGTGGATTTAGGGACGATGACTCTAAGTGAAGTAAGTCACACAGAAAAGGACACTTATCCTAAGATATCACTTATAGAGGGAATGTCAAAATCGCACACCTGAACTGAATTCCAAAACAGAACAGAGTCACACATTTAGAAAACACACTATGGCTGCTTAACGGGAAAGTGAGGTGGGGCGATGCATAAAACAAGGGTTTCAAATTAGATCAGATACCGTTCCAGAAGCCAAATATGTAATAGACAAGACCTACTCCCTGCTCAGTGAACTGGACTCAACACCCCCTATTCACCGCCCAAGAATATATCTGACTAGGAAGAGTCTTAAAACCTATGTATTGATATCGCTCTGGAAGTGAATCAAGAGGGTGTAAAGCGGCATAAAAACAGCAGGGAAAAACAGCTAAACCCCATTATAAAAATAGATTACTTAAAAAAAAAACCCATAAAATAAAGACAGTGAAAGAGAGAGAAATTCTTACAAAATCCGTTCAGGGGCTCTGATGCAACCTGGATTGACCATATCTAGACCCACAGCTGGATGAGACAGAAGGCTGGACACTCTTGGGGCTGAGAGGATTGGTGAGGTTGGGTGAGCAAACGCAGACCCTTTAAAGTAATAGTGCGTGGTACCCATGCCATGGGTCCCAAATCTCCAGGTTCAAGGGCATCTTCCTACATCGAAAACATGCCTGGGAAACCCAGAAGATGGCACACCGTGTGATCGGGAAAGGTTTCTAAAACGCACCTCATTTCTCCTCTCCTTGTGCTCGGGTTCGCCATTCCAGCCGCTTCACTAACAATCTCCCTACTTGGAGAATCAGCACCGTTGACCTCCTGTTTCGTACAGCTCGCAATTTGTCCTGAGGATGAACGGGAAGAGGGGGAACCAATGAGAGACTAGCTCTAGGTGTTGGGACAGGCACAGGTCACTCTATTTTCCCATCAGGAAGAAGAATGAACCACAGGCTCAGCCTGCCCCCCGGAACCAGTATAGGGCCTGAAGCCATCCTGCGCTTTTGCGGCCAGCTCCCAAAAAAGCGAGTTGACAAATGGAGCTCAGGGGCACTGCAATTCACAAACCTGCAGAGTTATAAATGAGAACTCTCGTCCACAAATATATTGAGGGAAGGCAACGAAGAGGATTTGAAAGCAAAGCAGAATTGCAGGAAACAGATTTCAGGAGGTAGATTCGACTCGCCTTGAAAGCACATGAAAAGCGGCAAAGCGTTGACAATGATGCCCTTGGCCAAAAAGGGCGTATGCGTTTTTTCCTGAATATATTCAGGAAAAAACGCATACGCCCTTTTTGGCCAACTAAGCAAGCCGGAAAGGCAAATCGGCGCTACAAACAAGTCTCGCTTGCCAGCGGTCAAAAGGGCCATGCTGAAAAAAGTGTAAAAACCAGAAATGCAGGAAAGGCCATGGAGACATGGGAGCCTTGCTACGCTGATGGGCGGGATGGAAATTGCCAACAGCCACTCTGGAGAAGTGTACGCTGCGTCCTGTAACATGTAATAGACACAGCTGAGAGAGCATAGGGTATTTCCACTCATGGGCGTAGAAATCGGGAAACCTAAAAATCAACAAGACACAGGCACCCCAAAGTTTAGGGCTGCTCTGTTTCCAAGAACCTCCACTTCCGTACACCTTAAATATCCCAGGAAAGAGGAAAATGGATAAAGAAGTTGTGGTACTTATGCACAATGGAATATCAATCAGCCATGAAATCAGTGTCATAAGGCTAGTAGCAGCATGATGAGTGGATTTAGGGACGATGACTCTAAGTGAAGTAAGTCACACAGAAAAGGACACTTATCCTAAGATATCACTTATAGAGGGAATGTCAAAATCGCTACACCTGAACTGAAGTCCCAAACAGAACAGAGTCACACATTTAGAAAACACACTATGGCTGCTTAACGGGAAAGTGAGGTGGGGCGATGCATAAAACAAGGGTTTCAAATTAGCTCAGATACCGTTCCAGAAGCCAAATATGTAATAGACAAGACCTACTCCCTGCTCAGTGAACTGGACTCAACACCCCCTATTCACCGCCCAAGAATATATCTGACTAGGAAGAGTCTTAAAACCTATGTATTGATATCTCTCTGGAAGTGAATCAAGAGGGTGTAAAGCGGCATAAACACAGCAGGGAAAAACAGCTAAACCCCATTATAAAAATAGATTACTTAAAAAAAAAAACCCATAAAACAAAGACAGTGAAAGAGAGAGAAATTCTTACAAAATCCGTTCAGGGGCTCTGATGCAACCTGGATTGACCATATCTAGACCCACAGCTGGATGAGACAGAAGGCTGGACACTCTTGGGGCTGAGAGGATTGGTGAGGTTGCGTGAGCAAACGCAGACCCTTTAAAGTAATAGTGCGTGGTACCCATGCCATGGGTCCCAAATCTCCAGGTTCAAGGGCATCTTCCTATATCGAAAACATGCCTGGGAAACCCAAAAGATGGCACACCGTGTGATCGGGAAAGGTTTCTAAAACGCACCTCATTTCTCCTCTCCTTGTGCTCGGGTTCGCCATTCCAGCCGCTTCACTAACAATCTCCCTACTTGGAGAATCAGCACCGTTGACCTCCTGTTTCGTACAGGTCGCAATTTGTCCTGAGGATGAACGGGAAGAGGGGGAACCAATGAGAGACTAGCTCTAGGTGTTGGGACAGGCACAGGTCACTCTATTTTCCCATCAGGAAGAAGAATGAACCACAGGCTCAGCCTGCCCCCCGGAACCAGAATAGGGCCTGAAGCCATCCTGCGCTTTTGCGGCCAGCTCCCAAAATAGCGAGTTGACAAATGGAGCTCAGGGGCACTGCAATTCACAAACCTGCAGAGTTATAAATGAGAACTCTCGTCCACAAATATATTGAGGGAAGGCAACGAAGAGGATTTGAAAGCAAGGCAGAATTGCAGGAAACAGATTTCAGGAGGTAGATTCGACTCGCCTTGAAAGCACATGAAAAGCGGCAAAGCGTTGACAATGATGCCCTTGGCCAAAAAGGGCGTATGCGTTTTTTCCTGAATATATTCAGGAAAAAACGCATACGCCCTTTTTGGCCAACCAAGCAAGCCGGAAAGGCAAATCGGCGCTACAAACAAGTCTCGCTTGCCAGCGGTCAAAAGGGCCATGCTGAAAAAAGTGTAAAAACCAGAAATGCAGGACAGGCCATGGAGACATGGGAGCCTTGCTACGCTGATGGGCGGGATGGAAATTGCCAACAGCCACTCTGGAGAAGTGTACGCTGCGTCCGGTAACATGTAATAGACACAGCTGAGAGAGCATAGGGCACTTCCACTCATGGGCGTAGAAATCGGGAAACCTAAAAATCAACAAGACACAGGCACCCCAAAGTTTAGGGCTGCTCTGTTTCCAAGAACCTCCACTTCGGTACACCTTAAATATCCCAGGAAAGAGGAAAATGGATAAAGAAGTTGTGGTACTTATGCACAATGGAATATCAATCAGCCATGAAATCAGTGTCATAAGGCTAGTAGCAGCATGATGAGTGGATTTAGGGACGATGACTCTAAGTGAAGTAAGTCACACAGAAAAGGACACTTATCCTAAGATATGACTTATAGAGGGAATGTCAAAATCGCTACACCTGAACTGAATTCCCAAACAGAACAGAGTCACACATTTAGAAAACACACTATGGCTGCTTAACGGGAAAGTGAGGTGGGGCGATGCATAAAACAAGGGTTTCAAATTAGCTCAGATACCGTTCCAGAAGCCAAATATGTAATAGACAAGACCTACTCCCTGCTCAGTGAACTGGACTCAACACCCCCTATTCACCGCCCAAGAATATATCTGACTAGGAAGAGTCTTAAAACCTATGTATTGATATCTCTCTGGAAGTGAATCAAGAGGCTGTAAAGCGGCATAAACACAGCAGGGAAAAGCAGCTAAACCCCATTATAAAAATAGATTACTTAAAAAAAAAACCCATAAAACAAAGACAGTGAAAGAGAGAGAAATTCTTACAAAATCCGTTCAGGGGCTCTGATGCAACCTGGATTGACCATATCTAGACCCACAGCTGGATGAGACAGAAGGCTGGACACTCTTGGGGCTGAGAGGATTGGTGAGGTTGCGTGAGCAAATGCAGACCCTTTAAAGTAATAGTGCGTGGTACCCATGCCATGGGTCCCAAATCTCCAGGTTCAAGGGCATCTTCCTACATCGAAAACATGCCTGGGAAACCCAGAAGATGGTACACCGTGTGATCGGGAAAGGTTTCTAAAACGCACCTCATTTCTCCTCTCCTTGTGCTCGGGTTCGCCATTCCAGCCGCTTCACTAACAATCTCCCTACTTGGAGAATCAGCAGCGTTGACCTCCTGTTTCGTACAGCTCGCAATTTGTCCTGAGGATGAACGGGAAGAGGGGAACCAATGAGAGACTAGCTCTAGGTGTTGGGACAGGCACAGGTCACTCTATTTTCCCATCAGGAAGAAGAATGAACCACAGGCTCAGCCTGCCCCCCGGAACCAGAATAGGGCCTGAAGCAATCCTGCGCTTTTGCGGCCAGCTCCCAAAAAAGCGAGTTGACAAATGGAGCTCAGGGGCACTGCAATTCACAAACCTGCAGAGTTATAAATGAGAACTCTCGTCCACAAATATATTGAGGGAAGGCAACGAAGAGGATTTGAAAGCAAGGCAGAATTGCAGGAAACAGATTTCAGGAGGTAGATTCGACTCGCCTTGAAAGCACATGAAAAGCGGCAAAGCGTTGACAATGATGCCCTTGGCCAAAAAGGGCGTATGCGTTTTTTCCTGAATATATTCAGGAAAAAACGCATACGCCCTTTTTGGCCAACCAAGCAAGCCGGAAAGGCAAATCGGCGCTACAAACAAGTCTCGCTTGCCAGCGGTCAAAAGGGCCATGCTGAAAAAAGTGTAAAAACCAGAAATGCAGGACAGGCCATGGAGACATGGGAGCCTTGCTACGCTGATGGGCGGGATGGAAATTGCCAACAGCCACTCTGGAGAAGTGTACGCTGCGTCCTGAAACATGTAATAGACACAGCTGAGAGAGCATAGGGCACTTCCACTCATGGGCGTAGAAATCGGGAAACCTAAAACTCAACAAGACACAGGCACCCCAAAGTTTAGGGCTGCTCTGTTTCCAAGAACCTCCACTTCGGTACACCCTAAATATCCCAGGAAAGAGAAAAATGGATAAAGAAGTTGTGGTACTTATGCACAATGGAATATCACTCAGCCATGAAATCAGTGTCATAAGGCTAGTAGCAGCATGATGAGTGGATTTAGGGACGATGACTCTAAGTGAAGTAAGTCACACAGAAAAGGACACTTATCCTAAGATATGACTTATAGAGGGAATGTCAAAATCGCACACCTGACTGAATTCCAAAACAGAACAGAGTCACACATTTAGAAAACACACTATGGCTGCTTAACGGGAAAGTGAGGTGGGGCGATGCATAAAACAAGGGTTTCAAATTAGCTCAGATACCGTTCCAGAAGCCAAATATGTAATAGACAAGACCTACTCCCTGCTCAGTGAACTGGACTCAACACCCCCTATTCACCGCCCAAGAATATATCTGACTAGGAAGAGTCTTAAAACCTATGTATTGATATCTCTCTGGAAGTGAATCAAGAGGGTGTAAAGCGGCATAAACACAGCAGGGAAAAACAGCTAAACCCCATTATAAAAATAGATTACTTAAAAAAAAAAAATCCATAAAACAAAGACAGTGAAAGAGAGAGAAATTCTTACAAAATCCGTTCAGGGGCTCTGATGCAACCTGGATTGACCATATCTAGACCCACAGCTGGATGAGACAGAAGGCTGGACACTCTTGGGGCTGAGAGGATTGGTGAGGTTGCGTGAGCAAACGCAGACCCTTTAAAGTAATAGTGCGTGGTACCCATGCCATGGGTCCCAAATCTCCAGGTTCAAGGGCATCTTCCTACATCGAAAACATGCCTGGGAAACCCAGAAGATGGCACACCGTGTGATCGGGAAAGGTTTCTAAAACGCACCTCATTTCTCCTCTCCTTGTGCTCGGGTTCGCCATTCCAGCCGCTTCACTAACAATCTCCCTACTTGGAGAATCAGCACCGTTGACCTCCTGTTTCGTACAGCTCGCAATTTGTCCTGAGGATGAACGGGAAGAGGGGGAACCAATGAGAGACTAGCTCTAGGTGTTGGGACAGGCACAGGTCACTCTATTTTCCCATCAGGAAGAAGAATGAACCACAGGCTCAGCCTGCCCCCCGGAACCAGAATAGGGCCTGAAGCAATCCTGCGCTTTTGCGGCCAGCTCCCAAAAAAGCGAGTTGACAAATGGAGCTCAGGGGCACTGCAATTCACAAACCTGCAGACTTATAAATGAGAACTCTCGTCCACAAATATATTGAGGGAAGGCAACGAAGAGGATTTGAAAGCAAGGCAGAATTGCAGGAAACAGATTTCAGGAGGTAGATTCGACTCGCCTTGAAAGCACATGAAAAGCGGCAAAGCGTTGACAATGATGCCCTTGGCCAAAAAGGGCGTATGCGTTTTTTCCTGAATATATTCAGGAAAAAACGCATACGCCCTTTTTGGCCAACCAAGCAAGCCGGAAAGGCAAATCGGCGCTACAAACAAGTCTCGCTTGCCAGCGGTCAAAAGGGCCATGCTGAAAAAAGTGTAAAAACCAGAAATGCAGGACAGGCCATGGAGACATGGGAGCCTTGCTACGCTGATGGGCGGGATGGAAATTGCCAACAGCCACTCTGGAGAAGTGTACGCTGCGTCCTGTAACATGTAATAGACACAGCTGAGAGAGCATAGGGCACTTCCACTCATGGGCGTAGAAATCGGGAAACCTAAAACTCAACAAGACACAGGCACCCCAAAGTTTAGGGCTGCTCTGTTTCCAAGAACCTCCACTTCGGTACACCTTAAATATCCCAGGAAAGAGGAAAATGGATAAAGAAGTTGTGGTACTTATGCACAATGGAATATCAATCAGCCATGAAATCAGTGTCATAAGGCTAGTAGCAGCATGATGAGTGGATTTAGGGACGATGACTCTAACTGAAGTAAGTCACACAGAAAAGGACACTTATCCTAAGATATGACTTATAGAGGGAATGTCAAAATCGCTACACCTGAACTGAAGTCCCAAACAGAACAGAGTCACACATTTAGAAAACACACTATGGCTGCTTAACGGGAAGGTGAGGTGGGGCGATGCATAAAACAAGGGTTTCAAATTAGCTCAGATACCGTTCCAGAAGCCAAATATGTAATAGACAAGACCTACTCCCTGCTCAGTGAACTGGACTCAACACCCCCTATTCACCGCCCAAGAATATATCTGACTAGGAAGAGTCTTAAAACCTATGTATTGATATCTCTCTGGAAGTGAATCAAGAGGATGTAAAGCGGCATAAACACAGCAGGGAAAAGCAGCTAAACCCCATTATAAAAATAGATTACTTAAAAAAAAAACCCATAAAACAAAGACAGTGAAAGAGAGAGAAATTCTTACAAAATCCGTTCAGGGGCTCTGATGCAACCTGGATTGACCATATCTAGACCCACAGCTGGATGAGACAGAAGGCTGGACACTCTTGGGGCTGAGAGGATTGGTGAGGTTGCGTGAGCAAATGCAGACCCTTTAAAGTAATAGTGCGTGGTACCCATACCATGGGTCCCAAATCTCCAGGTTCAAGGGCATCTTCCTACATGGAAAACATGCCTGGGAAACCCAGAAGATGGCACACCGTGTGATCGGAAAAGGTTTCTAAAACGCACCTCATTTCTCCTCTCCTTGTGCTCGGGTTCGCCATTCCAGCCGCTTCACTAACAATCTCCCTACTTGGAGAATCAGCACCGTTGACCTCCTGTTTCGTACAGCTCGCAATTTGTCCTGAGGATGAACGGGAAGAGGGGGAACCAATGAGAGACTAGCTCTAGGTGTTGGGACAGGCACAGGTCACTCTATTTTCCCATCAGGAAGAAGAATGAACCACAGGCTCAGCCTGCCCCCCGGAACCAGAATAGGGCCTGAAGCAATCCTGCGCTTTTGCGGCCAGCTCCCAAAAAAGCGAGTTGACAAATGGAGCTCAGGGGCACTGCAATTCACAAACCTGCAGAGTTATAAATGAGAACTCTCGTCCACAAATATATTGAGGGAAGGCAACGAAGAGGATTTGAAAGCAAGGCAGAATTGCAGGAAACAGATTTCAGGAGGTAGATTCGACTCGCCTTGAAAGCACATGAAAAGCGGCAAAGCGTTGACAATGATGCCCTTGGCCAAAAAGGGCGTATGCGTTTTTTCCTGAATATATTCAGGAAAAAACGCATACGCCCTTTTTGGCCAACCAAGCAAGCCGGAAAGGCAAATCGGCGCTACAAAGAAGTCTCGATTGCCAGCGGTCAAAAGGGCCAAGCTGAAAAAAGTGTAAAAACCAGAAATGCAGGACAGGCCATGGAGACATGGGAGCCTTGCTACGCTGATGGGCGGGATGGAAATTGCCAACAGCCACTCTGGAGAAGTGTACGCTGCGTCCTGAAACATGTAATAGACACAGCTGAGAGAGCATAGGGCACTTCCACTCATGGGCGTAGAAATCGGGAAACCTAAAACTCAACAAGACACAGGCACCCCAAAGTTTAGGGCTGCTCTGTTTCCAAGAACCTCCACTTCGGTACACCCTAAATATCCCAGGAAAGAGAAAAATGGATACAGAAGTTGTGGTACTTATGCACAATGGAATATCACTCAGCCATGAAATCAGTGTCATAAGGCTAGTAGCAGCATGATGAGTGGATTTAGGGACGATGACTCTAAGTGAAGTAAGTCACACAGAAAAGGACACTTATCCTAAGATATCACTTATAGAGGGAATGTCAAAATCGCACATCTGAACTGAATTCCAAAACAGAACAGAGTCACACATTTAGAAAACACACTATGGCTGCTTAACGGGAAAGTGAGGTGGGGCGATGCATAAAACAAGGGTTTCAAATTAGCTCAGATACCGTTCCAGAAGCCAAATATGTAATAGACAAGACCTACTCCCTGCTCAGTGAACTGGACTCAACACCCCCTATTCACCGCCCAAGAATATATCTGACTAGGAAGAGTCTTAAAACCTATGTATTGATATCTCTCTGGAAGTGAATCAAGAGGGTGTAAAGCGGCATAAACACAGCAGGGAAAAGCAGCTAAACCCCATTATAAAAATAGATTACTTAAAAAAAAAACCCATAAAGCAAAGACAGTGAAAGAGAGAGAAATTCTTACAAAATCCGTTCAGGGGCTCTGATGCAACCTGGATTGACCATATCTAGACCCACAGCTGGATGAGACAGAAGGCTGGACACTCTTGGGGCTGAGAGGATTGGTGAGGTTGCGTGAGCAAACGCAGACCCTTTAAAGTAATAGTGCGTGGTACCCATGCCATGGGTCCCAAATCGCCAGGTTCAAGGGCATCTTCCTACATCGAAAACATGCCTGGGAAACCCAGAAGATGGCACACCGTGTGATCGGGAAAGGTTTCTAAAACGCACCTCATTTCTCCTCTTCTTGTGCTCGGGTTCGCCATTCCAGCCGCTTCACTAACAATCTCCCTACTTGGAGAATCAGCACCGTTGACCTCCTGTTTCGTACAGCTCGCTATTTGTCCTGAGGATGAACGGGAAGAGGTGAAACAATGAGAGACTAGCTCTAGGTGTTGGGACAGGCACAGGTCACTCTATTTTCCCATCAGGAAGAAGAATGAACCACAGGCTCAGCCTGCCCCCCGGAACCAGAATAGGGCCTGAAGCAATCCTGCGCTTTTGCGGCCAGCTCCCAAAAAAGCGAGTTGACAAATGGAGCTCAGGGGCACTGCAATTCACAAACCTGCAGAGTTATAAATGAGAACTCTCGTCCACAAATATATTGAGGGAAGGCAACAAAGAGGATTTGAAAGCAAGGCAGAATTGCAGGAAACAGATTTCAGGAGGTAGATTCGACTCGCCTTGAAAGCACATGAAAAGCGGCAAAGCGTTGACAATGATGCCCTTGGCCAAAAAGGGCGTATGCGTTTTTTCCTGAATATATTCAGGAAAAAACGCATACGCCCTTTTTGGCCAACCAAGCAAGCCGGAAAGGCAAATCGGCGCTACAAACAAGTCTCGCTTGCCAGCGGTCAAAAGGGCCATGCTGAAAAAAGTGTAAAAACCAGAAATGCAGGACAGGCCATGGAGACATGGGAGCCTTGCTACGCTGATGGGCGGGATGGAAATTGCCAACAGCCACTCTGGAGAAGTGTACGCTGCGTCCTGTAACATGTAATAGACACAGCTGAGAGAGCATAGGGCACTTCCACTCATGGGCGTAGAAATCGGGAAACCTAAAACTCAACAAGACACAGGCACCCCAAAGTTTAGGGCTGCTCTGTTTCCAAGAACCTCCACTTCGGTACACCTTAAATATCCCAGGAAAGAGGAAAATGGATAAAGAAGTTGTGGTACTTATGCACAATGGAATATCAATCAGCCATGAAATCAGTGTCATAAGGCTAGTAGCAGCATGATGAGTGGATTTAGGGACGATGACTCTAAGTGAAGTAAGTCACACAGAAAAGGACACTTATCCTAAGATATCACTTATAGAGGGAATGTCAAAATCGCTACACCTGAACTGAAGTCCCAAACAGAACAGAGTCACACATTGAGAAAACACACTATGGCTGCTTAACGGGAAAGTGAGGTGGGGCGATGCATAAAACAAGGGTTTCAAATTAGCTCAGATACCGTTCCAGAAGCCAAATATGTAATAGACAAGACCTACTCCCTGCTCAGTGAACTGGACTCAACACCCCCTATTCACCGCCCAAGAATATATCTGACTAGGAAGAGTCTTAAAACCTATGTATTGATATCTCTCTGGAAGTGAATCAAGAGGGTGTAAAGCGGCATAAACACAGCAGGGAAAAGCAGCTAAACCCCATTATAAAAATAGATTACTTAAAAAAAAAACCCATAAAGCAAAGACAGTGAAAGAGAGAGAAATTCTTACAAAATCCGTTCAGGGGCTCTGATGCAACCTGGATTGACCATATCTAGACCCACAGCTGGATGAGACAGAAGGCTGGACACTCTTGGGGCTGAGAGGATTGGTGAGGTTGCGTGAGCAAACGCAGACCCTTTAAAGTAATAGTGCGTGGTACCCATGCCATGGGTCCCAAATCTCCAGGTTCAAGGGCATCTTCCTACATCGAAAACATGCCTGGGAAACCCAGAAGATGGCACACCGTGTGATCGGGAAAGGTTTCTAAAACGCACCTCATTTCTCCTCTCCTTGTGCTCGGGTTCGCCATTCCAGCCGCTTCACTAACAATCTCCCTACTTGGAGAATCAGCACCGTTGACCTCCTGTTTCGTACAGCTCGCAATTTGTCCTGAGGATGAACGGGAAGAGGGGGAACCAATGAGAGACTAGCTCTAGGTGTTGGGACAGGCACAGGTCACTCTATTTTCCCATCAGGAAGAAGAATGAACCACAGGCTCAGCCTGCCCCCCGGAACCAGAATAGGGCCTGAAGCAATCCTGCGCTTTTGCGGCCAGCTCCCAAAAAAGCGAGTTGACAAATGGAGCTCAGGGGCACTGCAATTCACAAACCTGCAGACTTATAAATGAGAACTCTCGTCCACAAATATATTGAGGGAAGGCAACGAAGAGGATTTGAAAGCAAGGCAGAATTGCAGGAAACAGATTTCAGGAGGTAGATTCGACTCGCCTTGAAAGCACATGAAAAGCGGCAAAGCGTTGACAATGATGCCCTTGGCCAAAAAGGGCGTATGCGTTTTTTCCTGAATATATTCAGGAAAAAACGCATACGCCCTTTTTGGCCAACCAAGCAAGCCGGAAAGGCAAATCGGCGCTACAAACAAGTCTCGCTTGCCAGCGGTCAAAAGGGCCATGCTGAAAAAAGTGTAAAAACCAGAAATGCAGGACAGGCCATGGAGACATGGGAGCCTTGCTACGCTGATGGGCGGGATGGAAATTGCCAACAGCCACTCTGGAGAAGTGTACGCTGCGTCCTGTAACATGTAATAGACACAGCTGAGAGAGCATAGGGCACTTCCACTCATGGGCGTAGAAATCGGGAAACCTAAAAATCAACAAGACACAGGCACCCCAAAGTTTAGGGCTGCTCTGTTTCCAAGAACCTCCACTTCGGTACACCTTAAATATCCCAGGAAAGAGGAAAATGGATAAAGAAGTTGTGGTACTTATGCACAATGGAATATCACTCAGCCATGAAATCAGTGTCATAAGGCTAGTAGCAGCATGATGAGTGGATTTAGGGACGATGACTCTAAGTGAAGTAAGTCACACAGAAAAGGACACTTATCCTAAGATATCACTTATAGAGGGAATGTCAAAATCGCTACACCTGAACTGAAGTCCCAAACAGAACAGAGTCACACATTTAGAAAACACACTATGGCTGCTTAACGGGAAAGTGAGGTGGGGCGATGCATAAAACAAGGGTTTCAAATTAGCTCAGATACCGTTCCAGAAGCCAAATATGTAATAGACAAGACCTACTCCCTGCTCAGTGAACTGGACTCAACACCCCCTATTCACCGCCCAAGAATATATCTGACTAGGAAGAGTCTTAAAACCTATGTATTGATATCTCTCTGGAAGTGAATCAAGAGGGTGTAAAGCGGCATAAACACAGCAGGGAAAAGCAGCTAAACCCCATTATAAAAATAGATTACTTAAAAAAAAAACCCATAAAACAAAGACAGTGAAAGAGAGAGAAATTCTTACAAAATCCGTTCAGGGGCTCTGATGCAACCTGGATTGACCATATCTAGACCCACAGCTGGATGAGACAGAAGGCTGGACACTCTTGGGGCTGAGAGGATTGGTGAGGTTGCGTGAGCAAATGCAGACCCTTTAAAGTAATAGTGCGTGGTACCCATGCCATGGGTCCCAAATCTCCAGGTTCAAGGGCATCTTCCTACATGGAAAACATGCCTGGGAAACCCAGAAGATGGCACACCGTGTGATCGGAAAAGGTTTCTAAAACGCACCTCATTTCTCCTCTCCTTGTGCTCGGGTTTGCCATTCCAGCCGCTTCACTAACAATCTCCCTACTTGGAGAATCAGCACCGTTGACCTCCTGTTTCGTACAGCTCGCAATTTGTCCTGAGGATGAACGGGAAGAGGGGGAACCAATGAGAGACTAGCTCTAGGTGTTGGGACAGGCACAGGTCACTCTATTTTCCCATCAGGAAGAAGAATGAACCACAGGCTCAGCCTGCCCCCCGGAACCAGAATAGGGCCTGAAGCAATCCTGCGCTTTTGCGGCCAGCTCCCAAAAAAGCGAGTTGACAAATGGAGCTCAGGGGCACTGCAATTCACAAACCTGCAGAGTTATAAATGAGAACTCTCGTCCACAAATATATTGAGGGAAGGCAACGAAGAGGATTTGAAAGCAAGGCAGAATTGCAGGAAACAGATTTCAGGAGGTAGATTCGACTCGCCTTGAAAGCACATGAAAAGCGGCAAAGCGTTGACAATGATGCCCTTGGCCAAAAAGGGCGTATGCGTTTTTTCCTGAATATATTCAGGAAAAAACGCATACGCCCTTTTTGGCCAACCAAGCAAGCCGGAAAGGCAAATCGTCGCTACAAAGAAGTCTCGATTGCCAGCGGTCAAAAGGGCCATGCTGAAAAAAGTGTAAAAACCAGAAATGCAGGACAGGCCATGGAGACATGGGAGCCTTGCTACGCTGATGGGCGGGATGGAAATTGCCAACAGCCACTCTGGAGAAGTGTACGCTGCGTCCTGAAACATGTAATAGACACAGCTGAGAGAGCATAGGGCACTTCCACTCATGGGCGTAGAAATCGGGAAACCTAAAACTCAACAAGACACAGGCACCCCAAAGTTTAGGGCTGCTCTGTTTCCAAGAACCTCCACTTCGGTACACCCTAAATATCCCAGGAAAGAGAAAAATGGATAAAGAAGTTGTGGTACTTATGCACAATGGAATATCACTCAGCCATGAAATCAGTGTCATAAGGCTAGTAGCAGCATGATGAGTGGATTTAGGGACGATGACTCTAAGTGAAGTAAGTCACACAGAAAAGGACACTTATCCTAAGATATGACTTATAGAGGGAATGTCAAAATCGCACACCTGAACTGAATTCCAAAACAGAACAGAGTCACACATTTAGAAAACACACTATGGCTGCTTAACGGGAAAGTGAGGTGGGGCGATGCATAAAACAAGGGTTTCAAATTAGCTCAGATACCGTTCCAGAAGCCAAATATGTAATAGACAAGACCTACTCCCTGCTCAGTGAACTGGACTCAACACCCCCTATTCACCGCCCAAGAATATATCTGACTAGGAAGAGTCTTAAAACCTATGTATTGATATCGCTCTGGAAGTGAATCAAGAGGGTGTAAAGCGGCATAAAAACAGCAGGGAAAAACAGCTAAACCCCATTATAAAAATAGATTACTTAAAAAAAAAACCCATAAAACAAAGACAGTGAAAGAGAGAGAAATTCTTACAAAATCCGTTCAGGGGCTCTGATGCAACCTGGATTGACCATATCTAGACCCACAGCTGGATGAGACAGAAGGCTGGACACTCTTGGGGCTGAGAGGATTGGTGAGGTTGGGTGAGCAAACGCAGACCCTTTAAAGTAATAGTGCGTGGTACCCATGCCATGGGTCCCAAATCTCCAGGTTCAAGGGCATCTTCCTACATCGAAAACATGCCTGGGAAACCCAGAAGATGGCACACCGTGTGATCGGGAAAGGTTTCTAAAACGCACCTCATTTCTCCTCTCTTTGTGCTCGGGTTCGCCATTCCAGCTGCTTCACTAACAATCTCCCTACTTGGAGAATCAGCACCGTTGACCTCCTGTTTCGTACAGCTCGCAATTTGTCCTGAGGATGAACGGGAAGAGGGGGAACCAATGAGAGACTAGCTCTAGGTGTTGGGACAGGCACAGGTCACTCTATTTTCCCATCAGGAAGAAGAATGAACCACAGGCTCAGCCTGCCCCCCGGAACCAGTATAGGGCCTGAAGCCATCCTGCGCTTTTGCGGCCAGCTCCCAAAAAAGCGAGTTGACAAATGGAGCTCAGGGGCACTGCAATTCACAAACCTGCAGAGTTATAAATGAGAACTCTCGTCCACAAATATATTGAGGGAAGGCAACGAAGAGGATTTGAAAGCAAGGCAGAATTGCAGGAAACAGATTTCAGGAGGTAGATTCGACTCGCCTTGAAAGCACATGAAAAGCGGCAAAGCGTTGACAATGATGCCCTTGGCCAAAAAGGGCGTATGCGTTTTTTCCTGAATATATTCAGGAAAAAACGCATACGCCCTTTTTGGCCAACCAAGCAAGCCGGAAAGGCAAATCGGCGCTACAAACAAGTCTCGCTTGCCAGCGGTCAAAAGGGCCATGCTGAAAAAAGTGTAAAAACCAGAAATGCAGGACAGGCCATGGAGACATGGGAGCCTTGCTACGCTGATGGGCGGGATGGAAATTGCCAACAGCCACTCTGGAGAAGTGTACGCTGCGTCCTGTAACATGTAATAGACACAGCTGAGAGAGCATAGGGCACTTCCACTCATGGGCATAGAAATCGGGAAACCTAAAAATCAACAAGACACAGGCACCCCAAAGTTTAGGGCTGCTCTGTTTCCAAGAACCTCCACTTCGGTACACCTTAAATATCCCAGGAAAGAGGAAAATGGATAAAGAAGTTGTGGTACTTATGCACAATGGAATATCACTCAGCCATGAAATCAGTGTCATAAGGCTAGTAGCAGCATGATGAGTGGATTTAGGGACGATGACTCTAAGTGAAGTAAGTCACACAGAAAAGGACACTTATCCTAAGATATCACTTATAGAGGGAATGTCAAAATCGCTACACCTGAACTGAAGTCCCAAACAGAACAGAGTCACACATTTAGAAAACACACTATGGCTGCTTAACGGGAAAGTGAGGTGGGGTGATGCATAAAACAAGGGTTTCAAATTAGCTCAGATACCGTTCCAGAAGCCAAATATGTAATAGACAAGACCTACTCCCTGCTCAGTGAACTGGACTCAACACCCCCTATTCACCGCCCAAGAATATATCTGACTAGGAAGAGTCTTAAAACCTATGTATTGATATCTCTCTGGAAGTGAATCAAGAGGGTGTAAAGCGGCATAAACACAGCAGGGAAAAACAGCTAAACCCCATTATAAAAATAGATTACTTAAAAAAAAAAAACCCATAAAACAAAGACAGTGAAAGAGAGAGAAATTCTTACAAAATCCGTTCAGGGGCTCTGATGCAACCTGGATTGACCATATCTAGACCCACAGCTGGATGAGACAGAAGGCTGGACACTCTTGGGGCTGAGAGGATTGGTGAGGTTGCGTGAGCAAACGCAGACCCTTTAAAGTAATAGTGCGTGGTACCCATGCCATGGGTCCCAAATCTCCAGGTTCAAGGGCATCTTCCTACATCGAAAACATGCCTGGGAAACCCAGAAGATGGCACACCGTGTGATCGGGAAAGGTTTCTAAAACGCACCTCATTTCTCCTCTCCTTGTGCTCGGGTTCGCCATTCCAGCCGCTTCACTAACAATCTCCCTACTTGGAGAATCAGCACCGTTGACCTCCTGTTTCGTACAGGTCGCAATTTGTCCTGAGGATGAACGGGAAGAGGGGGAACCAATGAGAGACTAGCTCTAGGTGTTGGGACAGGCACAGGTCACTCTATTTTCCCATCAGGAAGAAGAATGAACCACAGGCTCAGCCTGCCCCCCGGAACCAGAATAGGGCCTGAAGCCATCCTGCGCTTTTGCGGCCAGCTCCCAAAAAAGCGAGTTGACAAATGGAGCTCAGGGGCACTGCAATTCACAAACCTGCAGAGTTATAAATGAGAACTCTCGTCCACAAATATATTGAGGGAAGGCAACGAAGAGGATTTGAAAGCAAGGCAGAATTGCAGGAAACAGATTTCAGGAGGTAGATTCGACTCGCCTTGAAAGCACATGAAAAGCGGCAAAGCGTTGACAATGATGCCCTTGGCCAAAAAGGGCGTATGCGTTTTTTCCTGAATATATTCAGGAAAAAACGCATACGCCCTTTTTGGCCAACCAAGCAAGCCGGAAAGGCAAATCGGCGCTACAAACAAGTCTCGCTTGCCAGCGGTCAAAAGGGCCATGCTGAAAAAAGTGTAAAAACCAGAAATGCAGGACAGGCCATGGAGACATGGGAGCCTTGCTACGCTGATGGGCGGGATGGAAATTGCCAACAGCCACTCTGGAGAAGTGTACGCTGCGTCCTGTAACATGTAATAGACACAGCTGAGAGAGCATAGGGCACTTCCACTCATGGGCGTAGAAATCGGGAAACCTAAAAATCAACAAGACACAGGCACCCCAAAGTTTAGGGCTGCTCTGTTTCCAAGAACCTCCACTTCGGTACACCTTAAATATCCCAGGAAAGAGGAAAATGGATAAAGAAGTTGTGGTACTTATGCACAATGGAATATCAATCAGCCATGAAATCAGTGTCATAAGGCTAGTAGCAGCATGATGAGTGGATTTAGGGACGATGACTCTAAGTGAAGTAAGTCACACAGAAAAGGACACTTATCCTAAGATATGACTTATAGAGGGAATGTCAAAATCGCTACACCTGAACTGAAGTCCCAAACAGAACAGAGTCACACATTTAGAAAACACACTATGGCTGCTTAACGGGAAAGTGAGGTGGGGCGATGCATAAAACAAGGGTTTCAAATTAGCTCAGATACCGTTCCAGAAGCCAAATATGTAATAGACAAGACCTACTCCCTGCTCAGTGAACTGGATTCAACACCCCCTATTCACCGCCCAAGAATATATCTGACTAGGAAGAGTCTTAAAACCTATGTATTGATATCTCTCTGGAAGTGAATCAAGAGGCTGTAAAGCGGCATAAACACAGCAGGGAAAAGCAGCTAAACCCCATTATAAAAATAGATTACTTAAAAAAAAAACCCCATAAAACAAAGACAGTGAAAGAGAGAGAAATTCTTACAAAATCCGTTCAGGGGCTCTGATGCAACCTGGATTGACCATATCTAGACCCACAGCTGGATGAGACAGAAGGCTGGACACTCTTGGGGCTGAGAGGATTGGTGAGGTTGCGTGAGCAAATGCAGACCCTTTAAAGTAATAGTGCGTGGTACCCATGCCATGGGTCCCAAATCTCCAGGTTCAAGGGCATCTTCCTACATCGAAAACATGCCTGGGAAACCCAGAAGATGGTACACCGTGTGATCGGGAAAGGTTTCTAAAACGCACCTCATTTCTCCTCTCCTTGTGCTCGGGTACGCCATTCCAGCCGCTTCACTAACAATCTCCCTACTTGGAGAATCAGCACCGTTGACCTCCTGTTTCGTACAGGTCGCGATTTGTCCTGAGGATGAACGGGAAGAGGGGGAACCAATGAGAGACTAGCTCTAGGTGTTGGGACAGGCACAGGTCACTCTATTTTCCCATCAGGAAGAAGAATGAACCACAGGCTCAGCCTGCCCCCCGGAACCAGAATAGGGCCTGAAGCAATCCTGCGCTTTTGCGGCCAGCTCCCAAAAAAGCGAGTTGACAAATGGAGCTCAGGGGCACTGCAATTCACAAACCTGCAGAGTTATAAATGAGAACTCTCGTCCACAAATATATTGCGGGAAGGCAACGAAGAGGATTTGAAAGCAAGGCAGAATTGCAGGAAACAGATTTCAGGAGGTAGATTCGACTCGCCTTGAAAGCACATGAAAAGCGGCAAAGCGTTGACAATGATGCCCTTGGCCAAAAAGGGCGTATGCGTTTTTTCCTGAATATATTCAGGAAAAAACGCATACGCCCTTTTTGGCCAACCAAGCAAGCCGGAAAGGCAAATCGGCGCTACAAACAAGTCTCGCTTGCCAGCGGTCAAAAGGGCCATGCTGAAAAAAGTGTAAAAACCAGAAATGCAGGACAGGCCATGGAGACATGGGAGCCTTGCTACGCTGATGGGCGGGATGGAAATTGCCAACAGCCACTCTGGAGAAGTGTACGCTGCGTCCTGTAACATGTAATAGACACAGCTGAGAGAGCATAGGGCACTTCCACTCATGGGCGTAGAAATCGGGAAACCTAAAAATCAACAAGACACAGGCACCCCAAAGTTTAGGGCTGCTCTGTTTCCAAGAACCTCCACTTCGGTACACCTTAAATATCCCAGGAAAGAGGAAAATGGATAAAGAAGTTGTGGTACTTATGCACAATGGAATATCAATCAGCCATGAAATCAGTGTCATAAGGCTAGTAGCAGCATGATGAGTGGATTTAGGGACGATGACTCTAAGTGAAGTAAGTCACACAGAAAAGGACACTTATCCTAAGATATCACTTATAGAGGGAATGTCAAAATCGCTACACCTGAACAGAACTCCCAAACAGAACAGAGTCACACATTTAGAAAACACACTATGGCTGCTTAACGGGAAAGTGAGGTGGGGCGATGCATAAAACAAGGGTTTCAAATTAGCTCAGATACCGTTCCAGAAGCCAAATATGTAATAGACAAGACCTACTCCCTGCTCAGTGAACTGGACTCAACACCCCCTATTCACCGCCCAAGAATATATCTGACTAGGAAGAGTCTTAAAACCTATGTATTGATATCTCTCTGGAAGTGAATCAAGAGGGTGTAAAGCGGCATAAACACAGCAGGGAAAAACAGCTAAACCCCATTATAAAAATAGATTACTTAAAAAAAAAACCCATAAAACAAAGACAGTGAAAGAGAGAGAAATTCTTACAAAATCCGTTCAGGGGCTCTGATGCAACCTGGATTGACCATATCTAGACCCACAGCTGGATGAGACAGAAGGCTGGACACTCTTGGGGCTGAGAGGATTGGTGAGGTTGCGTGAGCAAATGCAGACCTTCTAAAGTAATAGTGCGTGGTACTCATGCCATGGGTCCCAAATCTCCAGGTTCAAGAGCATCTTCCTACATCGAAAACATACCTGGGAATCCCAGAAGATGGTACACCGTGTGATCGGAAAAGGTTTCTAAATCGCACCTCATTTCTCCTCTCCTTGTGCTCGGGTACGCCATTCCAGCCGCTTCACTAACAATCTCCCTACTTGGAGAATCAGCACCGTTGACCTCCTGTTTCGTACAGCTCGCAATTTGTCCTGAGGATGAACGGGAAGAGGGGGAACCAATGAGAGACTAGCTCTAGGTGTTGGGACAGGCACAGGTCACTCTATTTTCCCATCAGGAAGAAGAATGAACCACAGGCTCAGCCTGCCCCCCGGAACCAGAATAGGGCCTGAAGCAATCCTGCGCTTTTGCGGCCAGCTCCCAAAAAAGCGAGTTGACAAATGGAGCTCAGGGGCACTGCAATTCACAAACCTGCAGAGTTATAAATGAGAACTCTCGTGCACAAATATATTGAGGGAAGGCAACGAAGAGGATTTGAAAGCAAGGCAGAATTGCAGGAAACAGATTTCAGGAGGTAGATTCGACTTGCCTTGAAAGCACATGAAAAGCGGCAAAGCGTTGACAATGATGCCCTTGGCCAAAAAGGGCGTATGCGTTTTTTCCTGAATATATTCAGGAAAAAACGCATACGCCCTTTTTGGCCAACCAAGCAAGCCGGAAGGGCAAATCGGCGCTACAAAGAAGTCTCGATTGCCAGCGGTCAAAAGGGCCATGCTGAAAAAAGTGTAAAAACCAGAAATGCAGGACAGGCCATGGAGACATGGGAGCCTTGCTACGCTGATGGGCGGGATGGAAATTGCCAACAGCCACTCTGGAGAAGTGTACGCTGCGTCCTGAAACATGTAATAGACACAGCTGAGAGAGCATAGGGCACTTCCACTCATGGGCGTAGAAATCGGGAAACCTAAAACTCAACAAGACACAGGCACCCCAAAGTTTAGGGCTGCTCTGTTTCCAAGAACCTCCACTTCGGTACACCCTAAATATCCCAGGAAAGAGAAAAATGGATAAAGAAGTTGTGGTACTTATGCACAATGGAATATCACTCAGCCATGAAATCAGTGTCATAAGGCTAGTAGCAGCATGATGAGTGGATTTAGGGACGATGACTCTAAGTGAAGTAAGTCACACAGAAAAGGACACTTATCCTAAGATATCACTTATAGAGGGAATGTCAAAATCGCTACACCTGAACTGAATTCCAAAACAGAACAGAGTCACACATTTAGAAAACACACTATGGCTGCTTAACGGGAAAGTGAGGTGGGGTGATGCATAAAACAAGGGTTTCAAATTAGCTCAGATACCGTTCCAGAAGCCAAATATGTAATAGACAAGACCTACTCCCTGCTCAGTGAACTGGACTCAACACCCCCTATTCACCGCCCAAGAATATATCTGACTAGGAAGAGTCTTAAAACCTATGTATTGATATCTCTCTGGAAGTGAATCAAGAGGGTGTAAAGCGGCATAAACACAGCAGGGAAAAACAGCTAAACCCCATTATAAAACTAGATTACTTAAAAAAAAAAACCCCCATAAAACAAAGACAGTGAAAGAGAGAGAAATTCTTACAAAATCCGTTCAGGGGCTCTGATGCAACCTGGATTGACCATATCTAGACCCACAGCTGGATGAGACAGAAGGCTGGACACTCTTGGGGCTGAGAGGATTGGTGAGGTTGGGTGAGCAAACGCAGACCCTTTAAAGTAATAGTGCGTGGTACCCATGCCATGGGTCCCAAATCTCCAGGTTCAAGGGCATCTTCCTACATCGAAAACATGCCTGGGAAACCCAGAAGATGGCACACCGTGTGATCGGGAAAGGTTTCTAAAACGCACCTCATTTCTCCTCTCCTTGTGCTCGGGTTCGCCATTCCAGCCGCTTCACTAACAATCTCCCTACTTGGAGAATCAGCACCGTTGACCTCCTGTTTCGTACAGCTCGCAATTTGTCCTGAGGATGAACGGGAAGAGGGGGAACCAATGAGAGACTAGCTCTAGGTGTTGGGACAGGCACAGGTCACTCTATTTTCCCATCAGGAAGAAGAATGAACCACAGGCTCAGCCTGCCCCCCGGAACCAGAATAGGGCCTGAAGCAATCCTGCGCTTTTGCGGCCAGCTCCCAAAAAAGCGAGTTGACAAATGGAGCTCAGGGGCACTGCAATTCACAAACCTGCAGAGTTATAAATGAGAAGTCTCGTGCACAAATATATTGAGGGAAGGCAACGAAGAGGATTTGAAAGCAAGGCAGAATTGCAAGAAACAGATTTCAGGAGGTAGATTCGACTCGCCTTGAAAGCATATGAAAAGCGGCAAAGCGTTGACAATGAGGCCCTTGGCCAAAAAGGGCGTATGCGTTTTTTCCTGAATATATTCAGGAAAAAACGCATACGCCCTTTTTGGCCAACCAAGCAAGCCGGAAAGGCAAATCGGCGCTACAAAGAAGTCTCGCTTGCCAGCGGTCAAAAGGGCCATGCTGAAAAAAGTGTAAAACCCAGAAATGCAGGACAGGCCATGGAGACATGGGAGCCTTGCTACGCTGATGGGCGGGATGGAAATTGCCAACAGCCACTCTGGAGAAGTGTACGCTGCGTCCTGAAACATGTAATAGACACAGCTGAGAGAGCATAGGGCACTTCCACTCATGGGCGTAGAAATCGGGAAACCTAAAACTCAACAAGACACAGGCACCCCAAAGTTTAGGGCTGCTCTGTTTCCAAGAACCTCTACTTCGGTACACCCTAAATATCCCAGGAAAGAGAAAAATGGATAAAGAAGTTGTGGTACTTATGCACAATGGAATATCACTCAGCCATGAAATCAGTGTCATAAGGCTAGTAGCAGCATGATGAGTGGATTTAGGGACGATGACTCTAAGTGAAGTAAGTCACACAGAAAAGGACACTTATCCTAAGATATCACTTATAGAGGGAATGTCAAAATCGCACACCTGAACTGAATTCCAAAACAGAACAGAGTCACACATTTAGAAAACACACTATGGCTGCTTAACGGGAAAGTGAGGTGGGGCGATGCATAAAACAAGGGTTTCAAATTAGCTCAGATACCGTTCCAGAAGCCAAATATGTAATAGACAAGACCTACTCCCTGCTCAGTGAACTGGACTCAACACCCCCTATTCACCGCCCAAGAATATATCTGACTAGGAAGAGTCTTAAAACCTATGTATTGATATCTCTCTGGAAGTGAATCAAGAGGGTGTAAAGCGGCATAAACACAGCAGGGAAAAACAGCTAAACCCCATTATAAAAATAGATTACTTAAAAAAAAAACCCCATAAAACAAAGACAGTGAAAGAGAGAGAAATTCTTACAAAATCCGTTCAGGGGCTCTGATGCAACCTGGATTGACCATATCTAGACCCACAGCTGGATGAGACAGAAGGCTGGACACTCTTGGGGCTGAGAGGATTGGTGAGGTTGCGTGAGCAAATGCAGACCCTTTAAAGTAATAGTGCGTGGTACCCATGCCATGGGTCCCAAATCTCCAGGTTCAAGGGCATCTTCCTACATCGAAAACATGCCTGGGAAACCCAGAAGATGGTACACCGTGTGATCGGAAAAGGTTTCTAAAACGCACCTCATTTCTCCTCTACTTGTGCTCGGGTACGCCATTCCAGCCGCTTCACTAACAATCTCCCTACTTGGAGAATCAGCACCGTTGACCTCCTGTTTCGTACAGGTCGCGATTTGTCCTGAGGATGAACGGGAAGAGGGGGAACCAATGAGAGACTAGCTCTAGGTGTTGGGACAGGCACACGTCACTCTATTTTCCCATCAGGAAGAAGAATGAACCACAGGCTCAGCCTGCCCCCCGGAACCAGAATAGGGCCTGAAGCAATCCTGCGCTTTTGCGGCCAGCTCCCAAAAAAGCGAGTTGACAAATGGAGCTCAGGGGCACTGCAATTCACAAACCTGCAGAGTTATAAATGAGAAGTCTCGTGCACAAATATATTGAGGGAAGGCAACGAAGAGGATTTGAAAGCAAGGCAGAATTTCAGGAAACAGATTTCAGGAGGTAGATTCGACTCGCCTTGAAAGCACATGAAAAGCGGCAAAGCGTTGACAATGATGCCCTTGGCCAAAAAGGGCGTATGCGTTTTTTCCTGAATATATTCAGGAAAAAACGCATACGCCCTTTTTGGCCAACCAAGCAAGCCGGAAAGGCAAATCGGCGCTACAAAGAAGTCTCGCTTGCCAGCGGTCAAAAGGGCCATGCTGAAAAAAGTTTAAAAACCAGAAATGCAGGACAGGCCATGGAGACATGGGAGCCTTGCTACGCTGATGGGCGGGATGGAAATTGCCAACAGCCACTCTGGAGAAGTGTACGCTGCGTCCTGAAACATGTAATAGACACAGCTGAGAGAGCATAGGGCACTTCCACTCATGGGCGTAGAAATCGGGAAACCTAAAACTCAACAAGACACAGGCACCCCAAAGTTTAGGGCTGCTCTGTTTCCAAGAACCTCCACTTCGGTACACCCTAAATATCCCAGGAAAGAGAAAAATGGATAAAGAAGTTGTGGTACTTATGCACAATGGAATATCACTCAGCCATGAAATCAGTGTCATAAGGCTAGTAGCAGCATGATGAGTGGATTTAGGGACGATGACTCTAAGTGAAGTAAGTCACACAGAAAAGGACACTTATCCTAAGATATCACTTATAGAGGGAATGTCAAAATCGCACACCTGAACTGAATTCCAAAACAGAACAGAGTCACACATTTAGAAAACACACTATGGCTGCTTAACGGGAAAGTGAGGTGGGGCGATGCATAAAACAAGGGTTTCAAATTAGCTCAGATACCGTTCCAGAAGCCAAATATGTAATAGACAAGACCTACTCCCTGCTCAGTGAACTGGACTCAACACCCCCTATTCACCGCCCAAGAATATATCTGACTAGGAAGAGTCTTAAAACCTATGTATTGATATCTCTCTGGAAGTGAATCAAGAGGGTGTAAAGCGGCATAAACACAGCAGGGAAAAACAGCTAAACCCCATTATAAAAATAGATTACTAAAAAAAAACCCCATAAAACAAAGACAGTGAAAGAGAGAGAAATTCTTACAAAATCCGTTCAGGGGCTCTGATGCAACCTGGATTGACCATATCAAGACCCACAGCTGGATGAGACAGAAGGCTGGACACTCTTGGGGCTGAGAGGATTGGTGAGGTTGGGTGAGCAAACGCAGACCCTTTAAAGTAATAATGCGTGGTACCCATGCCATGGGTCCCAAATCTCCAGGTTCAAGGGCATCTTCCTACATCGAAAACATGCCTGGGAAACCCAGAAGATGGTACACCGTGTGATCGGGAAAGGTTTCTAAAACGCACCTCATTTCTCCTCTCCTTGTGCTCGGGTTCGCCATTCCAGCCGCTTCACTAACAATCTCCCTACTTGGAGAATCAGCACCGTTGACCTCCTGTTTCGTACAGCTCGCAATTTGTCCTGAGGATGAACGGGAAGAGGGGGAACCAATGAGAGACTAGCTCTAGGTGTTGGGACAGGCACAGGTCACTCTATTTTCCCATCAGGAAGAAGAATGAACCACAGGCTCAGCCTGCCCCCCGGAACCAGAATAGGGCCTGAAGCAATCCTGCGCTTTTGCGGCCAGCTCCCAAAAAAGCGAGTTGACAAATGGAGCTCAGGGGCACTGCAATTCACAAACCTGCAGAGTTATAAATGATAACTCTCGTGCACAAATATATTGAGGGAAGGCAACGAAGAGGATTTGAAAGCAAGGCAGAATTGCAGGAAACAGATTTCAGGAGGTAGATTCGACTCGCCTTGAAAGCACATGAAAAGCGGCAAAGCGTTGACAATGATGCCCTTGGCCAAAAAGGGCGTATGCGTTTTTTCCTGAATATATTCAGGAAAAAACGCATACGCCCTTTTTGGCCAACCAAGCAAGCCGGAAAGGCAAATCGGCGCTACAAACAAGTCTCCCTTGCCAGCGGTCAAAAGGGCCATGCTGAAAAAAGTGTAAAAACCAGAAATGCAGGACAGGCCATGGAGACATGGGAGCCTTGCTACGTTGATGGGCGCGATGGAAGTTGGCAACAGCCACTCTGGAGAAGTGTACGCTGCGTCCTGAAACATGTAATAGACACAGCTGAGAGAGCATAGGGCACTTCCACTCATGGGCGTAGAAATCGGGAAACCTAAAACTCAACAAGACACAGGCACCCCAAAGTTTAGGGCTGCTCTGTTTCCAAGAACCTCTACTTCGGTACACCCTAAATATCCCAGGAAAGAGAAAAATGGATAAAGAAGTTGTGGTACTTATGCACAATGGAATATCACTCAGCCATGAAATCAGTGTCATAAGGCTAGTAGCAGCATGATGAGTGGATTTAGGGACGATGACTCTAAGTGAAGTAAGTCACACAGAAAAGGACACTTATCCTAAGATATCACTTATAGAGGGAATGTCAAAATCGCACACCTGAACTGAATTCCAAAACAGAACAGAGTCACACATTTAGAAAACACACTATGGCTGCTTAACGGGAAAGTGAGGTGGGGCGATGCATAAAACAAGGGTTTCAAATTAGCTCAGATACCGTTCCAGAAGCCAAATATGTAATAGACAAGACCTACTCCCTGCTCAGTGAACTGGACTCAACACCCCCTATTCACCGCCCAAGAATACATCTGACTAGGAAGAGTCTTAAAACTTATGTATTGATATCTCTCTGGAAGTGAATCAAGAGGGTGTAAAGCGGCATAAACACAGCAGGGAAAAACAGCTAAACCCCATTATAAAAATAGATTACTAAAAAAAAACCCCATAAAACAAAGACAGTGAAAGAGAGAGAAATTCTTACAAAATCCGTTCAGGGGCTCTGATGCAACCTGGATTGACCATATCTAGACCCACAGCTGGATGAGACAGAAGGCTGGACACTCTTGGGGCTGAGAGGATTGGTGAGGTTGGGTGAGCAAACGCAGACCCTTTAAAGTAATAGTGCGTGGTACCCATGCCATGGGTCCCAAATCTCCAGGTTCAAGGGCATCTTCCTACATCGAAAACATGCCTGGGAAACCCAGAAGATGGTACACCGTGTGATCGGGAAAGGTTTCTAAAACGCACCTCATTTCTCCTCTCCTTGTGCTCGGGTTCGCCATTCCAGCCGCTTCACTAACAATCTCCCTACTTGGAGAATCAGCACCGTTGACCTCCTGTTTCGTACAGCTCGCAATTTGTCCTGAGGATGAACGGGAAGAGGGGGAACCAATGAGAGACTAGCTCTAGGTGTTGGGACAGGCACAGGTCACTCTATTTTCCCATCAGGAAGAAGAATGAACCACAGGCTCAGCCTGCCCCCCGGAACCAGAATAGGGCCTGAAGCAATCCTGCGCTTTTGCGGCCAGCTCCCAAAAAAGCGAGTTGACAAATGGAGCTCAGGGGCACTGCAATTCACAAACCTGCAGAGTTATAAATGAGAACTCTCGTCCACAAATATATTGAGGGAAGGCAACGAAGAGGATTTGAAAGCAAGGCAGAATTGCAGGAAACAGATTTCAGGAGGTAGATTCGACTCGCCTTGAAAGCACATGAAAAGCGGCAAAGCGTTGACAATGATGCCCTTGGCCAAAAAGGGCGTATGCGTTTTTTCCTGAATATATTCAGGAAAAAACGCATACGCCCTTTTTGGCCAACCAAGCAAGCCGGAAAGGCAAATCGGCGCTACAAACAAGTCTCCCTTGCCAGCGGTCAAAAGGGCCATGCTGAAAAATGTGTAAAACCAGAAATGCAGGACAGGCCATGGAGACATGGGAGCCTTGCTACGCTGATGGGCGCGATGGAAGTTGGCAACAGCCACTCTGGAGAAGTGTACGCTGCGTCCTGAAACATGTAATAGACACAGCTGAGAGAGCATAGGGCACTTCCACTCATGGGCGTAGAAATCGGGAAACCTAAAACTCAACAAGACACAGGCACCCCAAAGTTTAGGGCTGCTCTGTTTCCAAGAACCTCTACTTCGGTACACCCTAAATATCCCAGGAAAGAGGAAAATGGATAAAGAAGTTGTGGTACTTATGCACAATGGAATATCACTCAGCCATGAAATCAGTGTCATAAGGCTAGTAGCAGCATGATGAGTGGATTTAGGGACGATGACTCTAAGTGAAGTAAGTCACACAGAAAAGGACACTTATCCTAAGATATCACTTATAGAGGGAATGTCAAAATCGCACACCTGAACTGAATTCCAAAACAGAACAGAGTCACACATTTAGAAAACACACTATGGCTGCTTAACGGGAAAGTGAGGTGGGGCGATGCATAAAACAAGGGTTTCAAATTAGCTCAGATACCGTTCCAGAAGCCAAATATGTAATAGACAAGACCTACTCCCTGCTCAGTGAACTGGACTCAACACCCCCTATTCACCGCCCAAGAATATATCTGACTAGGAAGAGTCTTAAAACCTATGTATTGATATCTCTCTGGAAGTGAATCAAGAGGGTGTAAAGCGGCATAAACACAGCAGGGAAAAGCAGCTAAACCCCATTATAAAAATAGATTACTTAAAAAAAAAACCCATAAAACAAAGACAGTGAAAGAGAGAGAAATTCTTACAAAATCCGTTCAGGGGCTCTGATGCAACCTGGATTGACCATATCTAGACCCACAGCTGGATGAGACAGAAGGCTGGACACTCTTGGGGCTGAGAGGATTGGTGAGGTTGGGTGAGCAAACGCAGACCCTTTAAAGTAATACTGCGTGGTACCCATGCCATGGGTCCCAAATCTCCAGGTTCAAGGGCATCTTCCTACATCGAAAACATGCCTGGGAAACCCAGAAGATGGCACACCGTGTGATCGGGAAAGGTTTCTAAAACGCACCTCATTTCTCCTCTTCTTGTGCTCGGGTTCGCCATTCCAGCCGCTTCACTAACAATCTCCCTACTTGGAGAATCAGCACCGTTGACCTCCTGTTTCGTACAGCTCGCAATTTGTCCTGAGGATGAACGGGAAGAGGTGAAACAATGAGAGACTAGCTCTAGGTGTTGGGACAGGCACAGGTCACTCTATTTTCCCATCAGGAAGAAGACTGAACCACAGGCTCAGCCTGCCCCCCGGAACCAGAATAGGGCCTGAAGCAATCCTGCGCTTTTGCGGCCAGCTCCCAAAAAAGCGAGTTGACAAATGGAGCTCAGGGGCACTGCAATTCACAAACCTGCAGAGTTATAAATGAGAACTCTCGTCCACAATATATTGAGGGAAGGCAACAAAGAGGATTTGAAAGCAAGGCAGAATTGCAGGAAACAGATTTCAGGAGGTAGATTCGACTCGCCTTGAAAGCACATGAAAAGTGGCAAAGCGTTGACAATGATGCCCTTGGCCAAAAAGGACGTATGCGTTTTTTCCTGAATATATTCAGGAAAAAACGCATACGTCCTTTTTGGCCAACCAAGCAAGCCGGAAAGGCAAATCGGCGCTACAAACAAGTCTCGCTTGCCAGCGGTCAAAAGGGCCATGCTGAAAAAAGTGTAAAAACCAGAAATGCAGGACAGGCCATGGAGACATGGGAGCCTTGCTACGCTGATGGGCGGGATGGAAATTGCCAACAGCCACTCTGGAGAAGTGTACGCTGCGTCCTGTAACATGTAATAGACACAGCTGTGAGAGCATAGGGCACTTCCACTCATGGGCGTAGAAATCGGGAAACCTAAAAATCAACAAGACACAGGCACCCCAAAGTTTAGGGCTGCTCTGTTTCCAAGAACCTCCACTTCGGTACACCCTAAATATCCCAGGAAAGAGAAAAATGGATAAAGAAGTTGTGGTACTTATGCACAATGGAATATCACTCAGCCATGAAATCAGTGTCATAAGGCTAGTAGCAGCATGATGAGTGGATTTAGGGACGATGACTCTAAGTGAAGTAAGTCACACAGAAAAGGACACTTATCCTAAGATATGACTTATAGAGGGAATGTCAAAATCGCACACCTGAACTGAATTCCAAAACAGAACAGAGTCACACATTTAGAAAACACACTATGGCTGCTTAACGGGAAAGTGAGGTGGGGCGATGCATAAAACAAGGGTTTCAAATTAGCTCAGATACCGTTCCAGAAGCCAAATATGTAATAGACAAGACCTACTCCCTGCTCAGTCAACTGGACTCAACACCCCCTATTCACCGCCCAAGAATATATCTGACTAGGAAGAGTCTTAAAACCTATGTATTGATATCTCTCTGGAAGTGAATCAAGAGGGTGTAAAGCGGCATAAACACAGCAGGGAAAAACAGCTAAACCCCATTATAAAAATAGATTACTTAAAAAAAAAAAACCCATAAAACAAAGACAGTGAAAGAGAGAGAAATTCTTACAAAATCCGTTCAGGGGCTCTGATGCAACCTGGATTGACCATATCTAGACCCACAGCTGGATGAGACAGAAGGCTGGACACTCTTGGGGCTGAGAGGATTGGTGAGGTTGGGTGAGCAAACGCAGACCCTTTAAAGTAATAGTGCGTGGTACCCATGCCATGGGTCCCAAATCTCCAGGTTCAAGGGCATCTTCCTACATCGAAAACATGCCTGGGAAACCCAGAAGATGGCACACCGTGTGATCGGGAAAGGTTTCTAAAACGCACCTCATTTCTCCTCTCCTTGTGCTCGGGTTCGCCATTCCAGCCGCTTCACTAACAATCTCCCTACTTGGAGAATCAGCACCGTTGACCTCCTGTTTCGTACAGGTCGCAATTTGTCCTGAGGATGAACGGGAAGAGGGGGAACCAATGAGAGACTAGCTCTAGGTGTTGGGACAGGCACAGGTCACTCTATTTTCCCATCAGGAAGAAGAATGAACCACAGGCTCAGCCTGCCCCCCGGAACCAGAATAGGGCCTGAAGCAATCCTGCGCTTTTGCGGCCAGCTCCCAAAAAAGCGAGTTGACAAATGGAGCTCAGGGGCACTGCAATTCACAAACCTGCAGAGTTATAAATGAGAACTCTCGTCCACAAATATATTGAGGGAAGGCAACGAAGAGGATTTGAAAGCAAGGCAGAATTGCAGGAAACAGATTTCAGGAGGTAGATTCGACTCGCCTTGAAAGCACATGAAAAGCGGCAAAGCGTTGACAATGATGCCCTTGGCCAAAAAGGGCGTATGCGTTTTTTCCTGAATATATTCAGGAAAAAACGCATACGCCCTTTTTGGCCAACCAAGCAAGCCGGAAAGGCAAATCGGCGCTACAAAGAAGTCTCGCTTGCCAGCGGTCAAAAGGGCCATGCTGAAAAAAGTGTAAAAACCAGAAATGCAGGACAGGCCATGGAGACATGGGAGCCTTGCTACGCTGATGGGCGGGATGGAAATTGCCAACAGCCACTCTGGAGAAGTGTACGCTGCGTCCTGTAACATGTAATAGACACAGCTGAGAGAGCATAGGGCACTTCCACTCATGGGCGTAGAAATCGGGAAACCTAAAACTCAACAAGACACAGGCACCCCAAAGTTTAGGGCTGCTCTGTTTCCAAGAACCTCCACTTCGGTACACCTTAAATATCCCAGGAAAGAGGAAAATGGATAAAGAAGTTGTGGTACTTATGCACAATGGAATATCAATCAGCCATGAAATCAGTGTCATAACGCTAGTAGCAGCATGATGAGTGGATTTAGGGACGATGACTCTAAGTGAAGTAAGTCACACAGAAAAGGACACTTATCCTAAGATATGACTTATAGAGGGAATGTCAAAATCGCTACACCTGAACTGAAGTCCCAAACAGAACAGAGTCACACATTTAGAAAACACACTATGGCTGCTTAACGGGAAAGTGAGGTGGGGCGATGCATAAAACAAGGGTTTCAAATTAGCTCAGATACCGTTCCAGAAGCCAAATATGTAATAGACAAGACCTACTCCCTGCTCAGTCAACTGGACTCAACACCCCCTATTCACCGCCCAAGAATATATCTGACTAGGAAGAGTCTTAAAACCTATGTATTGATATCTCTCTGGAAGTGAATCAAGAGGGTGTAAAGCGGCATAAACACAGCAGGGAAAAGCAGCTAAACCCCATTATAAAAATAGATTACTTAAAAAAAAAACCCATAAAACAAAGACAGTGAAAGAGAGAGAAATTCTTACAAAATCCGTTCAGGGGCTCTGATGCAACCTGGATTGACCATATCTAGACCCACAGCTGGATGAGACAGAAGGCTGGACACTCTTGGGGCTGAGAGGATTGGTGAGGTTGCGTGAGCAAATGCAGACCCTTTAAAGTAATAGTGCGTGGTACCCATACCATGGGTCCCAAATCTCCAGGTTCAAGGGCATCTTCCTACATGGAAAACATGCCTGGGAAACCCAGAAGATGGCACACCGTGTGATCGGAAAAGGTTTCTAAAACGCACCTCATGTCTCCTCTCCTTGTGCTCGGGTTCGCCATTCCAGCCGCTTCACTAACAATCTCCCTACTTGGAGAATCAGCACCGTTGACCTCCTGTTTCGTACAGCTCGCAATTTGTCCTGAGGATGAACGGGAAGAGGGGGAACCAATGAGAGACTAGCTCTAGGTGTTGGGACAGGCACAGGTCACTCTATTTTCCCATCAGGAAGAAGAATGAACCACAGGCTCAGCCTGCCCCCCGGAACCAGAATAGGGCCTGAAGCAATCCTGCGCTTTTGCGGCCAGCTCCCAAAAAAGCGAGTTGACAAATGGAGCTCAGGGGCACTGCAATTCACAAACCTGCAGAGTTATAAATGAGAACTCTCGTCCACAAATATATTGAGGGAAGGCAACGAAGAGGATTTGAAAGCAAGGCAGAATTGCAGGAAACAGAATTCAGGAGGTAGATTCGACTCGCCTTGAAAGCACATGAAAAGCGGCAAAGCGTTGACAATGATGCCCTTGGCCAAAAAGGGCGTATGCGTTTTTTCCTGAATATATTCAGGAAAAAACGCATACGCCCTTTTTGGCCAACCAAGCAAGCCGGAAAGGCAAATCGGCGCTACAAAGAAGTCTCGATTGCCAGCGGTCAAAAGGGCCATGCTGAAAAAAGTGTAAAAACCAGAAATGCAGGACAGGCCATGGAGACATGGGAGCCTTGCTACGCTGCTGGGCGGGATGGAAATTGCCAACAGCCACTCTGGAGAAGTGTACGCTGCGTCCTGAAACATGTAATAGACACAGCTGAGAGAGCATAGGGCACTTCCACTCATGGGCGTAGAAATCGGGAAACCTAAAACTCAACAAGACACAGGCACCCCAAAGTTTAGGGCTGCTCTGTTTCCAAGAACCTCCACTTCGGTACACCCTAAATATCCCAGGAAAGAGAAAAATGGATACAGAAGTTGTGGTACTTATGCACAATGGAATATCACTCAGCCATGAAATCAGTGTCATAAGGCTAGTAGCAGCATGATGAGTGGATTTAGGGACGATGACTCTAAGTGAAGTAAGTCACACAGAAAAGGACACTTATCCTAAGATATCACTTATAGAGGGAATGTCAAAATCGCACATCTGAACTGAATTCCAAAACAGAACAGAGTCACACATTTAGAAAACACACTATGGCTGCTTAACGGGAAAGTGAGGTGGGGCGATGCATAAAACAAGGGTTTCAAATTAGCTCAGATACCGTTCCAGAAGCCAAATATGTAATAGACAAGACCTACTCCCTGCTCAGTGAACTGGACTCAACACCCCCTATTCACCGCCCAAGAATATATCTGACTAGGAAGAGTCTTAAAACCTATGTATTGATATCTCTCTGGAAGTGAATCAAGAGGGTGTAAAGCGGCATAAACACAGCAGGGAAAAGCAGCTAAACCCCATTATAAAAATAGATTACTTAAAAAAAAAACCCATAAAGCAAAGACAGTGAAAGAGAGAGAAATTCTTACAAAATCCGTTCAGGGGCTCTGATGCAACCTGGATTGACCATATCTAGACCCACAGCTGGATGAGACAGAAGGCTGGACACTCTTGGGGCTGAGAGGATTGGTGAGGTTGCGTGAGCAAACGCAGACCCTTTAAAGTAATAGTGCGTGGTACCCATGCCATGGGTCCCAAATCTCCAGGTTCAAGGGCATCTTCCTACATCGAAAACATGCCTGGGAAACCCAGAAGATGGCACACCGTGTGATCGGGAAAGGTTTCTAAAACGCACCTCATTTCTCCTCTTCTTGTGCTCGGGTTCGCCATTCCAGCCGCTTCACTAACAATCTCCCTACTTGGAGAATCAGCACCGTTGACCTCCTGTTTCGTACAGCTCGCAATTTGTCCTGAGGATGAACGGGAAGAGGTGAAACAATGAGAGACTAGCTCTAGGTGTTGGGACAGGCACAGGTCACTCTATTTTCCCATCAGGAAGAAGAATGAACCACAGGCTCAGCCTGCCCCCCGGAACCAGAATAGGGCCTGAAGCAATCCTGCGCTTTTGCGGCCAGCTCCCAAAAAAGCGAGTTGACAAATGGAGCTCAGGGGCACTGCAATTCACAAACCTGCAGAGTTATAAATGAGAACTCTCGTCCACAAATATATTGAGGGAAGGCAACAAAGAGGATTTGAAAGCAAGGCAGAATTGCAGGAAACAGATTTCAGGAGGTAGATTCGACTCGCCTTGAAAGCACATGAAAAGCGGCAAAGCGTTGACAATGATGCCCTTGGCCAAAAAGGGCGTATGCGTTTTTTCCTGAATATATTCAGGAAAAAACGCATACGCCCTTTTTGGCCAACCAAGTAAGCCGGAAAGGCAAATCGGCGCTACAAACAAGTCTCGCTTGCCAGCGGTCAAAAGGGCCATGCTGAAAAAAGTGTAAAAACCAGAAATGCAGGACAGGCCATGGAGACATGGGAGCCTTGCTACGCTGATGGGCGGGATGGAAATTGCCAACAGCCACTCTGGAGAAGTGTACGCTGCGTCCTGTAACATGTAATAGACACAGCTGAGAGAGCATAGGGCACTTCCACTCATGGGCGTAGAAATCGGGAAACCTAAAACTCAACAAGACACAGGCACCCCAAAGTTTAGGGCTGCTCTGTTTCCAAGAACCTCCACTTCGGTACACCCTAAATATCCCAGGAAAGAGAAAAATGGATACAGAAGTTGTGGTACTTATGCACAATGGAATATCACTCAGCCATGAAATCAGTGTCATAAGGCTAGTAGCAGCATGATGAGTGGATTTAGGGACGATGACTCTAAGTGAAGTAAGTCACACAGAAAAGGACACTTATCCTAAGATATCACTTATAGAGGGAATGTCAAAATCGCACATCTGAACTGAATTCCAAAACAGAACAGAGTCACACATTTAGAAAACACACTATGGCTGCTTAACGGGAAAGTGAGGTGGGGCGATGCATAAAACAAGGGTTTCAAATTAGCTCAGATACCGTTCCAGAAGCCAAATATGTAATAGACAAGACCTACTCCCTGCTCAGTGAACTGGACTCAACACCCCCTATTCACCGCCCAAGAATATATCTGACTAGGAAGAGTCTTAAAACCTATGTATTGATATCTCTCTGGAAGTGAATCAAGAGGGTGTAAAGCGGCATAAACACAGCAGGGAAAAACAGCTAAACCCCATTATAAAAATAGATTACTTAAAAAAAAAAAAACCCATAAAACAAAGACAGTGAAAGAGAGAGAAATTCTTACAAAATCCGTTCAGGGGCTCTGATGCAACCTGGATTGACCATATCTAGACCCACAGCTGGATGAGACAGAAGGCTGGACACTCTTGGGGCTGAGAGGATTGGTGAGGTTGCGTGAGCAAACGCAGACCCTTTAAAGTAATAGTGCGTGGTACCCATGCCATGGGTCCCAAATCTCCAGGTTCAAGGGCATCTTCCTACATCGAAAACATGCCTGGGAAACCCAGAAGATGGCACACCGTGTGATCGGGAAAGGTTTCTAAAACGCACCTCATTTCTCCTCTCCTTGTGCTCGGGTTCGCCATTCCAGCCGCTTCACTAACAATCTCCCTACTTGGAGAATCAGCACCGTTGACCTCCTGTTTCGTACAGCTCGCAATTTGTCCTGAGGATGAACGGGAAGAGGGGGAACCAATGAGAGACTAGCTCTAGGTGTTGGGACAGGCACAGGTCACTCTATTTTCCCATCAGGAAGAAGAATGAACCACAGGCTCAGCCTGCCCCCCGGAACCAGAATAGGGCCTGAAGCAATCCTGCGCTTTTGCGGCCAGCTCCCAAAAAAGCGAGTTGACAAATGGAGCTCAGGGGCACTGCAATTCACAAACCTGCAGACTTATAAATGAGAACTCTCGTCCACAAATATATTGAGGGAAGGCAACGAAGAGGATTTGAAAGCAAGGCAGAATTGCAGGAAACAGATTTCAGGAGGTAGATTCGACTCGCCTTGAAAGCACATGAAAAGCGGCAAAGCGTTGACAATGATGCCCTTGGCCAAAAAGGGCGTATGCGTTTTTTCCTGAATATATTCAGGAAAAAACGCATACGCCCTTTTTGGCCAACCAAGCAAGCCGGAAAGGCAAATCGGCGCTACAAACAAGTCTCGCTTGCCAGCGGTCAAAAGGGCCATGCTGAAAAAAGTGTAAAATCCAGAAATGCAGGACAGGCCATGGAGACATGGGAGCCTTGCTACGCTGATGGGCGGGATGGAAATTGCCAACAGCCACTCTGGAGAAGTGTACGCTGCGTCCTGTAACATGTAATAGACACAGCTGAGAGAGCATAGGGCACTTCCACTCATGGGCGTAGAAATCGGGAAACCTAAAACTCAACAAGACACAGGCACCCCAAAGTTTAGGGCTGCTCTGTTTCCAAGAACCTCCACTTCGGTACACCTTAAATATCCCAGGAAAGAGGAAAATGGATAAAGAAGTTGTGGTACTTATGCACAATGGAATATCACTCAGCCATGAAATCAGTGTCATAAGGCTAGTAGCAGCATGATGAGTGGATTTAGGGACGATGACTCTAAGTGAAGTAAGTCACACAGAAAAGGACACTTATCCTAAGATATGACTTATAGAGGGAATGTCAAAATCGCACACCTGAACTGAATTCCAAAACAGAACAGAGTCACACATTTAGAAAACACACTATGGCTGCTTAACGGGAAAGTGAGGTGGGGCGATGCATAAAACAAGGGTTTCAAATTAGCTCAGATACCGTTCCAGAAGCCAAATATGTAATAGACAAGACCTACTCCCTGCTCAGTGAACTGGACTCAACACCCCCTATTCACCGCCCAAGAATATATCTGACTAGGAAGAGTCTTAAAACCTATGTATTGATATCTCTCTGGAAGTGAATCAAGAGGGTGTAAAGCGGCATAAACACAGAAGGGAAAAGCAGCTAAACCCCATTATAAAAATAGATTACTTAAAAAAAAAACCCATAAAACAAAGACAGTGAAAGAGAGAGAAATTCTTACAAAATCCGTTCAGGGGCTCTGATGCAACCTGGATTGACCATATCTAGACCCACAGCTGGATGAGACAGAAGGCTGGACACTCTTGGGGCTGAGAGGATTGGTGAGGTTGGGTGAGCAAACGCAGACCCTTTAAAGTAATACTGCGTGGTACCCATGCCATGGGTCCCAAATCTCCAGGTTCAAGGGCATCTTCCTACATCGAAAACATGCCTGGGAAACCCAGAAGATGGCACACCGTGTGATCGGGAAAGGTTTCTAAAACGCACCTCATTTCTCCTCTTCTTGTGCTCGGGTTCGCCATTCCAGCCGCTTCACTAACAATCTCCCTACTTGGAGAATCAGCACCGTTGACCTCCTGTTTCGTACAGCTCGCAATTTGTCCTGAGGATGAACGGGAAGAGGGGGAACCAATGAGAGACTAGCTCTAGGTGTTGGGACAGGCACAGGTCACTCTATTTTCCCATCAGGAAGAAGAATGAACCACAGGCTCAGCCTGCCCCCCGGAACCAGAATAGGGCCTGAAGCAATCCTGCGCTTTTGCGGCCAGCTCCCAAAAAAGCGAGTTGACAAATGGAGCTCAGGGCCACTGCAATTCATAAACCTGCAGAGTTATAAATGAGAACTCTCGTCCACAAATATATTGAGGGAAGGCAACGAAGAGGATTTGAAAGCAAGGCAGAATTGCAGGAAACAGATTTCAGGAGGTAGATTCGACTCGCCTTGAAAGCACATGAAAAGCGGCAAAGCGTTGACAATGATGCCCTTGGCCAAAAAGGGCGTATGCGTTTTTTCCTGAATATATTCAGGAAAAAACGCATACGCCCTTTTTGGCCAACCAAGCAAGCCGGAAAGGCAAATCGGCGCTACAAACAAGTCTCGCTTGCCAGCGGTCAAAAGGGCCATGCTGAAAAAAGTGTAAAAACCAGAAATGCAGGACAGGCCATGGAGACATGGGAGCCTTGCTACGCTGATGGGCGGGATGGAAATTGCCAACAGCCACTCTGGAGAAGTGTACGCTGCGTCCTGAAACATGTAATAGACACAGCTGAGAGAGCATAGGGCACTTCCACTCATGGGCGTAGAAATCGGGAAACCTAAAACTCAACAAGACACAGGCACCCCAAAGTTTAGGGCTGCTCTGTTTCCAAGAACCTCCACTTCGGTACACCCTAAATATCCCAGGAAAGAGAAAAATGGATAAAGAAGTTGTGGTACTTATGCACAATGGAATATCACTCAGCCATGAAATCAGTGTCATAAGGCTAGTAGCAGCATGATGAGTGGATTTAGGGACGATGACTCTAAGTGAAGTAAGTCACACAGAAAAGGACACTTATCCTAAGATATGACTTATAGAGGGAATGTCAAAATCGCACACCTGAACTGAATTCCAAAACAGAACAGAGTCACACATTTAGAAAACACACTATGGCTGCTTAACGGGAAAGTGAGGTGGGGCGATGCATAAAACAAGGGTTTCAAATTAGCTCAGATACCGTTCCAGAAGCCAAATATGTAATAGACAAGACCTACTCCCTGCTCAGTGAACTGGACTCAACACCCCCTATTCACCGCCCAAGAATATATCTGACTAGGAAGAGTCTTAAAACCTATGTATTGATATCTCTCTGGAAGTGAATCAAGAGGGTGTAAAGCGGCATAAACACAGCAGGGAAAAACAGCTAAACCCCATTATAAAAATAGATTACTTAAAAAAAAAAACCCATAAAACAAAGACAGTGAAAGAGAGAGAAATTCTTACAAAATCCGTTCAGGGGCTCTGATGCAACCTGGATTGACCATATCTAGACCCACAGCTGGATGAGACAGAAGGCTGGACACTCTTGGGGCTGAGAGGATTGGTGAGGTTGCGTGAGCAAACGCAGACCCTTTAAAGTAATAGTGCGTGGTACCCATGCCATGGGTCCCAAATCTCCAGGTTCAAGGGCATCTTCCTACATCGAAAACATGCCTGGGAAACCCAGAAGATGGCACACCGTGTGATCGGGAAAGGTTTCTAAAACGCACCTCATTTCTCCTCTCCTTGTGCTCGGGTTCGCCATTCCAGCCGCTTCACTAACAATCTCCCTACTTGGAGAATCAGCACCGTTGACCTCCTGTTTCGTACAGCTCGCAATTTGTCCTGAGGATGAACGGGAAGAGGGGGAACCAATGAGAGACTAGCTCTAGGTGTTGGGACAGGCACAGGTCACTCTATTTTCCCATCAGGAAGAAGAATGAACCACAGGCTCAGCCTGCCCCCCGGAACCAGAATAGGGCCTGAAGCAATCCTGCGCTTTTGCGGCCAGCTCCCAAAAAAGCGAGTTGACAAATGGAGCTCAGGGGCACTGCAATTCACAAACCTGCAGAGTTATAAATGAGAACTCTCGTCCACAAATATATTGAGGGAAGGCAACGAAGAGGATTTGAAAGCAAGGCAGAATTGCAGGAAACAGATTTCAGGAGGTAGATTCGACTCGCCTTGAAAGCACATGAAAAGCGGCAAAGCGTTGACAATGATGCCCTTGGCCAAAAAGGGCGTATGCGTTTTTTCCTGAATATATTCAGGAAAAAACGCATACGCCCTTTTTGGCCAACCAAGCAAGCCGGAAAGGCAAATCGGCGCTACAAAGAAGTCTCGCTTGCCAGCGGTCAAAAGGGCCATGCTGAAAAAAGTGTAAAAACCAGAAATGCAGGACAGGCCATGGAGACATGGGAGCCTTGCTACGCTGATGGGCGGGATGGAAATTGCCAACAGCCACTCTGGAGAAGTGTACGCTGCGTCCTGTAACATGTAATAGACACAGCTGAGAGAGCATAGGGCACTTCCACTCATGGGCGTAGAAATCGGGAAACCTAAAAATCAACAAGACACAGGCACCCCAAAGTTTAGGGCTGCTCTGTTTCCAAGAACCTCCACTTCGGTACACCTTAAATATCCCAGGAAAGAGGAAAATGGATAAAGAAGTTGTGGTACTTATGCACAATGGAATATCAATCAGCCATGAAATCAGTGTCATAAGGCTAGTAGCAGCATGATGAGTGGATTTAGGGACGATGACTCTAAGTGAAGTAAGTCACACAGAAAAGGACACTTATCCTAAGATATCACTTATAGAGGGAATGTCAAAATCGCTACACCTGAACTGAAGTCCCAAACAGAACAGAGTCACACATTTAGAAAACACACTATGGCTGCTTAACGGGAAAGTGAGGTGGGGCGATGCATAAAACAAGGGTTTCAAATTAGCTCAGATACCGTTCCAGAAGCCAAATATGTAATAGACAAGACCTACTCCCTGCTCAGTCAACTGGACTCAACACCCCCTATTCACCGCCCAAGAATATATCTGACTAGGAAGAGTCTTAAAACCTATGTATTGATATCTCTCTGGAAGTGAATCAAGAGGGTGTAAAGCGGCATAAACACAGCAGGGAAAAACAGCTAAACCCCATTATAAAAATAGATTACTTAAAAAAAAAAAACCCATAAAACAAAGACAGTGAAAGAGAGAGAAATTCTTACAAAATCCGTTCAGGGGCTCTGATGCAACCTGGATTGACCATATCTAGACCCACAGCTGGATGAGACAGAAGGCTGGACACTCTTGGGGCTGAGAGGATTGGTGAGGTTGCGTGAGCAAACGCAGACCCTTTAAAGTAATAGTGCGTGGTACCCATGCCATGGGTCCCAAATCTCCAGGTTCAAGGGCATCTTCCTACATCGAAAACATGCCTGGGAAACCCAGAAGATGGCACACCGTGTGATCGGGAAAGGTTTCTAAAACGCACCTCATTTCTCCTCTCCTTGTGCTCGGGTTCGCCATTCCAGCCGCTTCACTAACAATCTCCCTACTTGGAGAATCAGCACCGTTGACCTCCTGTTTCGTACAGCTCGCAATTTGTCCTGAGGATGAACGGGAAGAGGGGGAACCAATGAGAGACTAGCTCTAGGTGTTGGGACAGGCACAGGTCACTCTATTTTCCCATCAGGAAGAAGAATGAACCACAGGCTCAGCCTGCCCCCCGGAACCAGAATAGGGCCTGAAGCAATCCTGCGCTTTTGCGGCCAGCTCCCAAAAAAGCGAGTTGACAAATGGAGCTCAGGGGCACTGCAATTCACAAACCTGCAGAGTTATAAATGAGAACTCTCGTCCACAAATATATTGAGGGAAGGCAACGAAGAGGATTTGAAAGCAAGGCAGAATTGCAGGAAACAGATTTCAGGAGGTAGATTCGACTCGCCTTGAAAGCACATGAAAAGCGGCAAAGCGTTGACAATGATGCCCTTGGCCAAAAAGGGCGTATGCGTTTTTTCCTGAATATATTCAGGAAAAAACGCATACGCCCTTTTTGGCCAACCAAGCAAGCCGGAAAGGCAAATCGGCGCTACAAAGAAGTCTCGATTGCCAGCGGTCAAAAGGGCCATGCTGAAAAAAGTGTAAAAACCAGAAATGCAGGACAGGCCATGGAGACATGGGAGCCTTGCTACGCTGATGGGCGGGATGGAAATTGCCAACAGCCACTCTGGAGAAGTGTACGCTGCGTCCTGTAACATGTAATAGACACAGCTGAGAGAGCATAGGGCACTTCCACTCATGGGCGTAGAAATCGGGAAACCTAAAAATCAACAAGACACAGGCACCCCAAAGTTTAGGGCTGCTCTGTTTCCAAGAACCTCCACTTCGGTACACCTTAAATATCCCAGGAAAGAGGAAAATGGATAAAGAAGTTGTGGTACTTATGCACAATGGAATATCAATCAGCCATGAAATCAGTGTCATAAGGCTAGTAGCAGCATGATGAGTGGATTTAGGGACGATGACTCTAAGTGAAGTAAGTCACACAGAAAAGGACACTTATCCTAAGATATGACTTATAGAGGGAATGTCAAAATCGCTACACCTGAACTGAAGTCCCAAACAGAACAGAGTCACACATTTAGAAAACACACTATGGCTGCTTAACGGGAAAGTGAGGTGGGGCGATGCATAAAACAAGGGTTTCAAATTAGCTCAGATACCGTTCCAGAAGCCAAATATGTAATAGACAAGACCTACTCCCTGCTCAGTGAACTGGACTCAACACCCCCTATTCACCGCCCAAGAATATATCTGACTAGGAAGAGTCTTAAAACCTATGTATTGATATCTCTCTGGAAGTGAATCAAGAGGGTGTAAAGCGGCATAAACACAGCAGGGAAAAGCAGCTAAACCCCATTATAAAAATAGATTACTTAAAAAAAAAACCCATAAAGCAAAGACAGTGAAAGAGAGAGAAATTCTTACAAAATCCGTTCAGGGGCTCTGATGCAACCTGGATTGACCATATCTAGACCCACAGCTGGATGAGACAGAAGGCTGGACACTCTTGGGGCTGAGAGGATTGGTGAGGTTGCGTGAGCAAATGCAGACCCTTTAAAGTAATAGTGCGTGGTACCCATACCATGGGTCCCAAATCTCCAGGTTCAAGGGCCTCTTCCTACATGGAAAACATGCCTGGGAAACCCAGAAGATGGCACACTGTGTGATCGGAAAAGGTTTCTAAAACGCACCTCATGTCTCCTCTCCTTGTGCTCGGGTTCGCCATTCCAGCCGCTTCACTAACAATCTCCCTACTTGGAGAATCAGCACCGTTGACCTCCTGTTTCGTACAGCTCGCAATTTGTCCTGAGGATGAACGGGAAGAGGGGGAACCAATGAGAGACTAGCTCTAGGTGTTGGGACAGGCACAGGTCACTCTATTTTCCCATCAAGAAGAAGAATGAACCACAGGCTCAGCCTGACCCCGGAACCAGAATAGGGCCTGAAGCAATCCTGCGCTTTTGCGGCCAGCTCCCAAAAAAGCGAGTTGACAAATGGAGCTCAGGGGCACTGCAATTCACAAACCTGCAGAGTTATAAATGAGAACTCTCGTCCACAAATATATTGAGGGAAGGCAACGAAGAGGATTTGAAAGCAAGGCAGAATTGCAGGAAACAGATTTCAGGAGGTAGATTCGACTCGCCTTGAAAGCACATGAAAAGCGGCAAAGCGTTGACAATGATGCCCTTGGCCAAAAAGGGCGTATGCGTTTTTTCCTGAATATATTCAGGAAAAAACGCATACGCCCTTTTTGGCCAACCAAGCAAGCCGGAAAGGCAAATCGGCGCTACAAAGAAGTCTCGATTGCCAGCGGTCAAAAGGGCCATGCTGAAAAAAGTGTAAAAACCAGAAATGCAGGACAGGCCATGGAGACATGGGAGCCTTGCTACGCTGATGGGCGGGATGGAAATTGCCAACAGCCACTCTGGAGAAGTGTACGCTGCGTCCTGAAACATGTAATAGACACAGCTGAGAGAGCATAGGGCACTTCCACTCATGGGCGTAGAAATCGGGAAACCTAAAACTCAACAAGACACAGGCACCCCAAAGTTTAGGGCTGCTCTGTTTCCAAGAACCTCCACTTCGGTACACCCTAAATATCCCAGGAAAGCGAAAAATGGATACAGAAGTTGTGGTACTTATGCACAATGGAATATCACTCAGCCATGAAATCAGTGTCATAAGGCTAGTAGCAGCATGATGAGTGGATTTAGGGACGATGACTCTAAGTGAAGTAAGTCACACAGAAAAGGACACTTATCCTAAGATATCACTTATAGAGGGAATGTCAAAATCGCACATCTGAACTGAATTCCAAAACAGAACAGAGTCACACATTTAGAAAACACACTATGGCTGCTTAACGGGAAAGTGAGGTGGGGCGATGCATAAAACAAGGGTTTCAAATTAGCTCAGATACCGTTCCAGAAGCCAAATATGTAATAGACAAGACCTACTCCCTGCTCAGTGAACTGGACTCAACACCCCCTATTCACCGCCCAAGAATATATCTGACTAGGAAGAGTCTTAAAACCTATGTATTGATATCTCTCTGGAAGTGAATCAAGAGGGTGTAAAGCGGCATAAACACAGCAGGGAAAAGCAGCTAAACCCCATTATAAAAATAGATTACTTAAAAAAAAAACCCATAAAGCAAAGACAGTGAAAGAGAGAGAAATTCTTACAAAATCCGTTCAGGGGCTCTGATGCAACCTGGATTGACCATATCTAGACCCACAGCTGGATGAGACAGAAGGCTGGACACTCTTGGGGCTGAGAGGATTGGTGAGGTTGCGTGAGCAAACGCAGACCCTTTAAAGTAATAGTGCGTGGTACCCATGCCATGGGTCCCAAATCTCCAGGTTCAAGGGCATCTTCCTACATCGAAAACATGCCTGGGAAACCCAGAAGATGGCACACCGTGTGATCGGGAAAGGTTTCTAAAACGCACCTCATTTCTCCTCTTCTTGTGCTCGGGTTCGCCATTCCAGCCGCTTCACTAACAATCTCCCTACTTGGAGAATCAGCACCGTTGACCTCCTGTTTCGTACAGCTCGCAATTTGTCCTGAGGATGAACGGGAAGAGGTGAAACAATGAGAGACTAGCTCTAGGTGTTGGGACAGGCACAGGTCACTCTATTTTCCCATCAGGAAGAAGAATGAACCACAGGCTCAGCCTGCCCCCCGGAACCAGAATAGGGCCTGAAGCAATCCTGCGCTTTTGCGGCCAGCTCCCAAAAAAGCGAGTTGACAAATGGAGCTCAGGGGCACTGCAATTCACAAACCTGCAGAGTTATAAATGAGAACTCTCGTCCACAAATATATTGAGGGAAGGCAACAAAGAGGATTTGAAAGCAAGGCAGAATTGCAGGAAACAGATTTCAGGAGGTAGATTCGACTCGCCTTGAAAGCACATGAAAAGCGGCAAAGCGTTGACAATGATGCCCTTGGCCAAAAAGGGCGTATGCGTTTTTTCCTGAATATATTCAGGAAAAAACGCATACGCCCTTTTTGGCCAACCAAGCAAGCCGGAAAGGCAAATCGGCGCTACAAACAAGTCTCGCTTGCCAGCGGTCAAAAGGGCCATGCTGAAAAGAGTGTAAAAACCAGAAATGCAGGACAGGCCATGGAGACATGGGAGCCTTGCTACGCTGATGGGCGGGATGGAAATTGCCAACAGCCACTCTGGAGAAGTGTACGCTGCGTCCTGTAACATGTAATAGACACAGCTGAGAGAGCATAGGGCACTTCCACTCATGGGCGTAGAAATCGGGAAACCTAAAACTCAACAAGACACAGGCACCCCAAAGTTTAGGGCTGCTCTGTTTCCAAGAACCTCCACTTCGGTACACCCTAAATATCCCAGGAAAGAGAAAAATGGATACAGAAGTTGTGGTACTTATGCACAATGGAATATCACTCAGCCATGAAATCAGTGTCATAAGGCTAGTAGCAGCATGATGAGTGGATTTAGGGACGATGACTCTAAGTGAAGTAAGTCACACAGAAAAGGACACTTATCCTAAGATATCACTTATAGAGGGAATGTCAAAATCGCACATCTGAACTGAATTCCAAAACAGAACAGAGTCACACATTTAGAAAACACACTATGGCTGCTTAACGGGAAAGTGAGGTGGGGCGATGCATAAAACAAGGGTTTCAAATTAGCTCAGATACCGTTCCAGAAGCCAAATATGTAATAGACAAGACCTACTCCCTGCTCAGTGAACTGGACTCAACACCCCCTATTCACCGCCCAAGAATATATCTGACTAGGAAGAGTCTTAAAACCTATGTATTGATATCTCTCTGGAAGTGAATCAAGAGGGTGTAAAGCGGCATAAACACAGCAGGGAAAAGCAGCTAAACCCCATTATAAAAATAGATTACTTAAAAAAAAAAAACCCATAAAACAAAGACAGTGAAAGAGAGAGAAATTCTTACAAAATCCGTTCAGGGGCTCTGATGCAACCTGGATTGACCATATCTAGACCCACAGCTGGATGAGACAGAAGGCTGGACACTCTTGGGGCTGAGAGGATTGGTGAGGTTGCGTGAGCAAACGCAGACCCTTTAAAGTAATAGTGCGTGGTACCCATGCCATGGGTCCCAAATCTCCAGGTTCAAGGGCATCTTCCTACATCGAAAACATGCCTGGGAAACCCAGAAGATGGCACACCGTGTGATCGGGAAAGGTTTCTAAAACGCACCTCATTTCTCCTCTCCTTGTGCTCGGGTTCGCCATTCCAGCCGCTTCACTAACAATCTCCCTACTTGGAGAATCAGCACCGTTGACCTCCTGTTTCGTACAGCTCGCAATTTGTCCTGAGGATGAACGGGAAGAGGGGGAACCAATGAGAGACTAGCTCTAGGTGTTGGGACAGGCACAGGTCACTCTATTTTCCCATCAGGAAGAAGAATGAACCACAGGCTCAGCCTGCCCCCCGGAACCAGAATAGGGCCTGAAGCAATCCTGCGCTTTTGCGGCCAGCTCCCAAAAAAGCGAGTTGACAAATGGAGCTCAGGGGCACTGCAATTCACAAACCTGCAGAGTTATAAATGAGAACTCTCGTCCACAAATATATTGAGGGAAGGCAACGAAGAGGATTTGAAAGCAAGGCAGAATTGCAGGAAACAGATTTCAGGAGGTAGATTCGACTCGCCTTGAAAGCACATGAAAAGCGGCAAAGCGTTGACAATGATGCCCTTGGCCAAAAAGGGCGTATGCGTTTTTTCCTGAATATATTCAGGAAAAAACGCATACGCCCTTTTTGGCCAACCAAGCAAGCCGGAAAGGCAAATCGGCGCTACAAAGAAGTCTCGATTGCCAGCGGTCAAAAGGGCCATGCTGAAAAAAGTGTAAAAACCAGAAATGCAGGACAGGCCATGGAGACATGGGAGCCTTGCTACGCTGATGGGCGGGATGGAAATTGCCAACAGCCACTCTGGAGAAGTGTACGCTGCGTCCTGTAACATGTAATAGACACAGCTGAGAGAGCATAGGGCACTTCCACTCATGGGCGTAGAAATCGGGAAACCTAAAAATCAACAAGACACAGGCACCCCAAAGTTTAGGGCTGCTCTGTTTCCAAGAACCTCCACTTCGGTACACCTTAAATATCCCAGGAAAGAGGAAAATGGATAAAGAAGTTGTGGTACTTATGCACAATGGAATATCAATCAGCCATGAAATCAGTGTCATAAGGCTAGTAGCAGCATGATGAGTGGATTTAGGGACGATGACTCTAAGTGAAGTAAGTCACACAGAAAAGGACACTTATCCTAAGATATGACTTATAGAGGGAATGTCAAAATCGCTACACCTGAACTGAAGTCCCAAACAGAACAGAGTCACACATTTAGAAAACACACTATGGCTGCTTAACGGGAAAGTGAGGTGGGGCGATGCATAAAACAAGGGTTTCAAATTAGCTCAGATACCGTTCCAGAAGCCAAATATGTAATAGACAAGACCTACTCCCTGCTCAGTGAACTGGACTCAACACCCCCTATTCACCGCCCAAGAATATATCTGACTAGGAAGAGTCTTAAAACCTATGTATTGATATCTCTCTGGAAGTGAATCAAGAGGGTGTAAAGCGGCATAAACACAGCAGGGAAAAGCAGCTAAACCCCATTATAAAAATAGATTACTTAAAAAAAAAACCCATAAAGCAAAGACAGTGAAAGAGAGAGAAATTCTTACAAAATCCGTTCAGGGGCTCTGATGCAACCTGGATTGACCATATCTAGACCCACAGCTGGATGAGACAGAAGGCTGGACACTCTTGGGGCTGAGAGGATTGGTGAGGTTGCGTGAGCAAATGCAGACCCTTTAAAGTAATAGTGCGTGGTACCCATACCATGGGTCCCAAATCTCCAGGTTCAAGGGCCTCTTCCTACATGGAAAACATGCCTGGGAAACCCAGAAGATGGCACACTGTGTGATCGGAAAAGGTTTCTAAAACGCACCTCATGTCTCCTCTCCTTGTGCTCGGGTTCGCCATTCCAGCCGCTTCACTAACAATCTCCCTACTTGGAGAATCAGCACCGTTGACCTCCTGTTTCGTACAGCTCGCAATTTGTCCTGAGGATGAACGGGAAGAGGGGGAACCAATGAGAGACTAGCTCTAGGTGTTGGGACAGGCACAGGTCACTCTATTTTCCCATCAAGAAGAAGAATGAACCACAGGCTCAGCCTGACCCCGGAACCAGAATAGGGCCTGAAGCAATCCTGCGCTTTTGCGGCCAGCTCCCAAAAAAGCGAGTTGACAAATGGAGCTCAGGGGCACTGCAATTCACAAACCTGCAGAGTTATAAATGAGAACTCTCGTCCACAAATATATTGAGGGAAGGCAACGAAGAGGATTTGAAAGCAAGGCAGAATTGCAGGAAACAGATTTCAGGAGGTAGATTCGACTCGCCTTGAAAGCACATGAAAAGCGGCAAAGCGTTGACAATGATGCCCTTGGCCAAAAAGGGCGTATGCGTTTTTTCCTGAATATATTCAGGAAAAAACGCATACGCCCTTTTTGGCCAACCAAGCAAGCCGGAAAGGCAAATCGGCGCTACAAAGAAGTCTCGATTGCCAGCGGTCAAAAGGGCCATGCTGAAAAAAGTGTAAAAACCAGAAATGCAGGACAGGCCATGGAGACATGGGAGCCTTGCTACGCTGATGGGCGGGATGGAAATTGCCAACAGCCACTCTGGAGAAGTGTACGCTGCGTCCTGAAACATGTAATAGACACAGCTGAGAGAGCATAGGGCACTTCCACTCATGGGCGTAGAAATCGGGAAACCTAAAACTCAACAAGACACAGGCACCCCAAAGTTTAGGGCTGCTCTGTTTCCAAGAACCTCCACTTCGGTACACCCTAAATATCCCAGGAAAGCGAAAAATGGATACAGAAGTTGTGGTACTTATGCACAATGGAATATCACTCAGCCATGAAATCAGTGTCATAAGGCTAGTAGCAGCATGATGAGTGGATTTAGGGACGATGACTCTAAGTGAAGTAAGTCACACAGAAAAGGACACTTATCCTAAGATATCACTTATAGAGGGAATGTCAAAATCGCAC
>NW_026871689.1:0-60230 GCF_028564815.1 Eubalaena glacialis | reverse complement strand
GCTTTCAGGTCGTTTAAGACAGTGGAAACGCTTTCCAGCCCGCTCACCCTCGCCTCCCCTTGCTGAAGGCAGATATAAAGTAACGTGAGGAGACCGTTGCAATGTAGCGTTGCCAGTGGAATTGTAGCCTTATTCCAAAGTGAGCGAAGAGTCTCACAAGCCGATTGAACCCAACGTGTGAGGATGCTGAGGTCTAGCAGGCAGCAGACTCACCCAGGGCCTTCGGAGAGCGGTGCGTAGGACACACATTTTACACATCCTTCACTGTAGACGAGTGTACCGTGCACACTGAGACGAGTGCAGGTTTCAAGGGCCTCCTGTGAACATGCCCGGTTGTCCCCTTAAGGGCGCCCCGTGCACTTGACTTCCATTTGATCAGCCACCTAAGGAGAGGGCTCTGCACGTAGAATTCCCTGCAGTCGCCAGAGAGCAAGCCCTGCTCTCTTGCGTCGGAGAGACAGGTCTCCCCAGGTAACCCTAAAGACTGGGCCTTTCAAATGATTCCACCAGTGGTCCACGTTGGCAGTGAGAGCTGCCCTCGGCCAAACTCCTCTGAGCAACGCCAGGGCTCCACACAGTGCGGGAATTTCTCCTTCTGTAACATTACCTTTTTCTCACCCGCCAGGAAGCAAGGCCCCTCCCGTGGCATTGCACAAAGGGTTTCTGCCTCAGGAAGAAAGGCACTTCTCCTTGGCAGCTTGAATGCTTTTTCCTATCATCACTCCCAGTTAACTACCCCAGGGAGGACGGTGCTCAGCTTGAGCGGTAGAAACCAGCAGCGACCAGAGCCCTATAGCTAAAGCTCTCCTTTCTTGACCCAAGCACAAAGTCCCTCTCCCCTGAGGTCGTTGCCTCTCAACCATCCTCCTTCTGGCCAGGAAACCTCACATGTGTTTTACCAGCAGGATACCAGCCTTTCAGGCAAACTGCAGGAATGCGCCTCTACTCACCCCAGGAAACTAAACTGAGCGCCTCTCGTCTTGCGGCTGAGGACAAAGTGTATTTCAGAGCTCTGCAACCTTTCACCCACCCTGCCTCCTCTGGTGGGGACTCCATGACAGAGACAGTACACCGTCAGCGAAATCCCGTTCGTCTCAATCGGACAGGACAGAAATGTTTACTGCTCGGGAAACGGGCCTTCCTCGGCAGGGGGAACACTTTCTGGCCAGCGCAGGCTTGCACCTGCTACCTGGAGGCAGCTGGAGAGTACCGTGAGGAACCCGTGGTAGTGCCGGCTTGCCGGGCCAACAGTAGCCGGATGCCGTTGTGACTGAGGAGTTTCACATGCCGAATCAATACAGTGTGCGACCCCCTCCAAACTCGAGAGTGCCTCCGACTCCCCCACGACCTAAGGGGAGCAGCTGGCAGGATACACGTTTCACACAGTACTTGCTTCTACCGGGCAGGCTGAGATGAGTGCCCTTTTCAAGTGGCTCTTCTGATCTTGCTTTGACTGTCAATCTAACACAGCTCCACAGGTACCTGACTTCCACGTGATCCTCCCCCCAAAGATAGAGTGCTGCTCCTCGACTTGCCCTGCAGTAGAGTGTATGCCAGCGGTACTGTCGTGTAGGACAGACGGGTATAAGCAGGTAACACTCAAGCCTCTTCCTGCCATACTCCTCCTCTAAGCGGCCCCCGTTCGCAATCAAAGCTGCCCCTGGCAAAACTACTCTGAGCCACCCCCAGGGATCCACGAACAGTGCGAATTCCTCCTTCTGTAATCATATCTTTTTGCTCAGCTGGCAGGTAAAGAAGGCCCTTCCCATGGCACTGAAGAAAGGCTTTCGGCTGCAGAAAGGAAGCCACGTCTCTTCGGGCAGGTTGACGGCTTATTTCCTCCCATTCGCAATTAAATACCACAAGGAGGAGGGTGTTCGGTTTAGGCCCTAGAAGCAGCCGCGAGCAAAGCCGTATGCCTAAAACACGCCTCGAGTGAGCCAAGGGCGAAAGCCCATCTCCACAGGGGTCGATGTCCTCTGAACCGTCTTCCGCCTGGCTAGGAAACCTCACGTATGTTTCAGCAGTAGTACAGCAGCCTTTCAAACAGACTTGAAGGCACTCGACTCTAGTCACACTAGGAAACTACGCTGAGCGCTTCTTATCCCTCGGCGGAAGAGGGAGAGGTTTGCAGAGCTCTGCATCCATTCTAACACACTGCGCCCTCCTCTGGTGTTTACTCTTGGACAGAGAGTACGACGTGAGCGAAATTCCTTTTGCCTCCATGGGACAAGCCGAACCTATTGCTGCTTGGAATACGGATCATTTTAGGCAGTGGAGAAGATGTCTGGGCAACTCACCGTTGCCTCTCTTACCTGAAGGCAGCTATAAAGTAACGTGCGGAACCCGTTGTAGTGTAGGCCTTGCAGAGGCACTGTAGCCTTATTGCAAAGCGACCGAAGTTTCAAGAGCCGGAGCCATACAGTGGGTGAGATGTCTGAGTTCTGGCATGCCTGAGACTCACCCATGGTCTAGAGAGAGAAGCTGGGACGATGCACATTTCACACAGCCGTGACTGTGGATGAATCTACCGTGCACGCTGACACAAGGGCATGTCTCAAGCGCCTCTTCTCAATTTGCACGGCCGTCCCTTTGACAGGGCGCCCCATGCACTTGACTGCCATTAGGCCATCCACCTAAGGAAGGGGCTCTGCCACTAGACACTCCCTGCCGTACGTAGCCAGCAAGCAAGCGCTGCGCCTCGTGGAAGGGAAACCGGCCTAACCAGGTAACACTCAACACTCGGCCTTCCAAATGCTTCCACTCAACGGTCAACGTTCGCCCTGAAAGCTGCCCTCGGTCAAACTCCACTGAGCACTGCAAGGCCTCAACGCAAAGTGCACATCTTGCCTTCTGCGACATTACCATTTGCACACACCCCAGGAACCCAAGGCCCTTCCCATGGCATTGCAGGACGGCTTTCTGCTTCAGAGAGGAAGCTACTTCCCTTGGCCAGGTTGAGCGCTCTTCCCATCATTCTCAGTGTACTACCACAGGGAGGAGGTGCTTCACTTCAGCCCCTGGAAGCAGGAGGGACAAAGTCCCATGCCTAAAGCTCTCCTCTCCTTATCCGAACGACACATCCTGTCTCCGGGGGTGGGGGGGGGGTGGGGTGGGGTGCGGGGGTTGGGGCGGGGGTGGGGTAGGGTCGATGTCTTCTCAAGCGTCCTCCTGGCCCTTGCGGCTAGGGAAAACTCGCATAATGTTTTAGCCCTAGGACACCAGGCTTTCATACAAACTTGAAAGCATTCGCCTCTAGGCACCGAGGAACCTAAGCTGAGCCCTGCTCGTCATTCGGCTGTCGACGAAGAGTATGGCACACCTTTGCCACCATTCTCCCGCCCTGCACCCTTTGGGGAGGACTGTTTGACAGAGACAGTACGGTATGGCCGAATTCCCTTTCCTCTCAATTTGAAACGGCCAACATGTTTCCTGGTCGGCTTTCAGGTCGTTTAAGACAGTGGAAACGCTTTCCAGCCCGCTCACCCTCGCCTCCCCTTGCTGAAGGCAGATATAAAGTAACGTGAGGAGACCGTTGCAATGTAGCGTTGCCAGTGGAATTGTAGCCTTATTCCAAAGTGAGCGAAGAGTCTCACAAGCCGATTGAACCCAACGTGTGAGGATGCTGAGGTCTAGCAGGCAGCAGACTCACCCAGGGCCTTCGGAGAGCGGTGCGTAGGACACACATTTTACACATCCTTCACTGTAGACGAGTGTACCGTGCACACTGAGACGAGTGCAGGTTTCAAGGGCCTCCTGTGAACATGCCCGGTTGTCCCCTTAAGGGCGCCCCGTGCACTTGACTTCCATTTGATCAGCCACCTAAGGAGAGGGCTCTGCACGTAGAATTCCCTGCAGTCGCCAGAGAGCAAGCCCTGCTCTCTTGCGTCGGAGAGACAGGTCTCCCCAGGTAACCCTAAAGACTGGGCCTTTCAAATGATTCCACCAGTGGTCCACGTTGGCAGTGAGAGCTGCCCTCGGCCAAACTCCTCTGAGCAACGCCAGGGCTCCACACAGTGCGGGAATTTCTCCTTCTGTAACATTACCTTTTTCTCACCCGCCAGGAAGCAAGGCCCCTCCCGTGGCATTGCACAAAGGGTTTCTGCCTCAGGAAGAAAGGCACTTCTCCTTGGCAGCTTGAATGCTTTTTCCTATCATCACTCCCAGTTAACTACCCCAGGGAGGACGGTGCTCAGCTTGAGCGGTAGAAACCAGCAGCGACCAGAGCCCTATAGCTAAAGCTCTCCTTTCTTGACCCAAGCACAAAGTCCCTCTCCCCTGAGGTCGTTGCCTCTCAACCATCCTCCTTCTGGCCAGGAAACCTCACATGTGTTTTACCAGCAGGATACCAGCCTTTCAGGCAAACTGCAGGAATGCGCCTCTACTCACCCCAGGAAACTAAACTGAGCGCCTCTCGTCTTGCGGCTGAGGACAAAGTGTATTTCAGAGCTCTGCAACCTTTCACCCACCCTGCCTCCTCTGGTGGGGACTCCATGACAGAGACAGTACACCGTCAGCGAAATCCCGTTCGTCTCAATCGGACAGGACAGAAATGTTTACTGCTCGGGAAACGGGCCTTCCTCGGCAGGGGGAACACTTTCTGGCCAGCGCAGGCTTGCACCTGCTACCTGGAGGCAGCTGGAGAGTACCGTGAGGAACCCGTGGTAGTGCCGGCTTGCCGGGCCAACAGTAGCCGGATGCCGTTGTGACTGAGGAGTTTCACATGCCGAATCAATACAGTGTGCGACCCCCTCCAAACTCGAGAGTGCCTCCGACTCCCCCACGACCTAAGGGGAGCAGCTGGCAGGATACACGTTTCACACAGTACTTGCTTCTACCGGGCAGGCTGAGATGAGTGCCCTTTTCAAGTGGCTCTTCTGATCTTGCTTTGACTGTCAATCTAACACAGCTCCACAGGTACCTGACTTCCACGTGATCCTCCCCCCAAAGATAGAGTGCTGCTCCTCGACTTGCCCTGCAGTAGAGTGTATGCCAGCGGTACTGTCGTGTAGGACAGACGGGTATAAGCAGGTAACACTCAAGCCTCTTCCTGCCATACTCCTCCTCTAAGCGGCCCCCGTTCGCAATCAAAGCTGCCCCTGGCAAAACTACTCTGAGCCACCCCCAGGGATCCACGAACAGTGCGAATTCCTCCTTCTGTAATCATATCTTTTTGCTCAGCTGGCAGGTAAAGAAGGCCCTTCCCATGGCACTGAAGAAAGGCTTTCGGCTGCAGAAAGGAAGCCACGTCTCTTCGGGCAGGTTGACGGCTTATTTCCTCCCATTCGCAATTAAATACCACAAGGAGGAGGGTGTTCGGTTTAGGCCCTAGAAGCAGCCGCGAGCAAAGCCGTATGCCTAAAACACGCCTCGAGTGAGCCAAGGGCGAAAGCCCATCTCCACAGGGGTCGATGTCCTCTGAACCGTCTTCCGCCTGGCTAGGAAACCTCACGTATGTTTCAGCAGTAGTACAGCAGCCTTTCAAACAGACTTGAAGGCACTCGACTCTAGTCACACTAGGAAACTACGCTGAGCGCTTCTTATCCCTCGGCGGAAGAGGGAGAGGTTTGCAGAGCTCTGCATCCATTCTAACACACTGCGCCCTCCTCTGGTGTTTACTCTTGGACAGAGAGTACGACGTGAGCGAAATTCCTTTTGCCTCCATGGGACAAGCCGAACCTATTGCTGCTTGGAATACGGATCATTTTAGGCAGTGGAGAAGATGTCTGGGCAACTCACCGTTGCCTCTCTTACCTGAAGGCAGCTATAAAGTAACGTGCGGAACCCGTTGTAGTGTAGGCCTTGCAGAGGCACTGTAGCCTTATTGCAAAGCGACCGAAGTTTCAAGAGCCGGAGCCATACAGTGGGTGAGATGTCTGAGTTCTGGCATGCCTGAGACTCACCCATGGTCTAGAGAGAGAAGCTGGGACGATGCACATTTCACACAGCCTTGACTGTGGATGAATCTACCGTGCACGCTGACACAAGGGCATGTCTCAAGCGCCTCTTCTCAATTTGCACGGCCGTCCCTTTGACAGGGCGCCCCATGCACTTGACTGCCATTAGGCCATCCACCTAAGGAAGGGGCTCTGCCACTAGACACTCCCTGCCGTACGTAGCCAGCAAGCAAGCGCTGCGCCTCGTGGAAGGGAAACCGGCCTAACCAGGTAACACTCAACACTCGGCCTTCCAAATGCTTCCACTCAACGGTCAACGTTCGCCCTGAAAGCTGCCCTCGGTCAAACTCCACTGAGCACTGCAAGGCCTCAACGCAAAGTGCACATCTTGCCTTCTGCGACATTACCATTTGCACACACCCCAGGAACCCAAGGCCCTTCCCATGGCATTGCAGGACGGCTTTCTGCTTCAGAGAGGAAGCTACTTCCCTTGGCCAGGTTGAGCGCTCTTCCCATCATTCTCAGTGTACTACCACAGGGAGGAGGTGCTTCACTTCAGCCCCTGGAAGCAGGAGGGACAAAGTCCCATGCCTAAAGCTCTCCTCTCCTTATCCGAACGACACATCCTGTCTCCGGGGGTGGGGGGGGGGTGGGGTGGGGTGCGGGGGTTGGGGCGGGGGTGGGGTAGGGTCGATGTCTTCTCAAGCGTCCTCCTGGCCCTTGCGGCTAGGGAAAACTCGCATAATGTTTTAGCCCTAGGACACCAGGCTTTCATACAAACTTGAAAGCATTCGCCTCTAGGCACCGAGGAACCTAAGCTGAGCCCTGCTCGTCATTCGGCTGTCGACGAAGAGTATGGCACACCTTTGCCACCATTCTCCCGCCCTGCACCCTTTGGGGAGGACTGTTTGACAGAGACAGTACGGTATGGCCGAATTCCCTTTCCTCTCAATTTGAAACGGCCAACATGTTTCCTGGTCGGCTTTCAGGTCGTTTAAGACAGTGGAAACGCTTTCCAGCCCGCTCACCCTCGCCTCCCCTTGCTGAAGGCAGATATAAAGTAACGTGAGGAGACCGTTGCAATGTAGCGTTGCCAGTGGAATTGTAGCCTTATTCCAAAGTGAGCGAAGAGTCTCACAAGCCGATTGAACCCAACGTGTGAGGATGCTGAGGTCTAGCAGGCAGCAGACTCACCCAGGGCCTTCGGAGAGCGGTGCGTAGGACACACATTTTACACATCCTTCACTGTAGACGAGTGTACCGTGCACACTGAGACGAGTGCAGGTTTCAAGGGCCTCCTGTGAACATGCCCGGTTGTCCCCTTAAGGGCGCCCCGTGCACTTGACTTCCATTTGATCAGCCACCTAAGGAGAGGGCTCTGCACGTAGAATTCCCTGCAGTCGCCAGAGAGCAAGCCCTGCTCTCTTGCGTCGGAGAGACAGGTCTCCCCAGGTAACCCTAAAGACTGGGCCTTTCAAATGATTCCACCAGTGGTCCACGTTGGCAGTGAGAGCTGCCCTCGGCCAAACTCCTCTGAGCAACGCCAGGGCTCCACACAGTGCGGGAATTTCTCCTTCTGTAACATTACCTTTTTCTCACCCGCCAGGAAGCAAGGCCCCTCCCGTGGCATTGCACAAAGGGTTTCTGCCTCAGGAAGAAAGGCACTTCTCCTTGGCAGCTTGAATGCTTTTTCCTATCATCACTCCCAGTTAACTACCCCAGGGAGGACGGTGCTCAGCTTGAGCGGTAGAAACCAGCAGCGACCAGAGCCCTATAGCTAAAGCTCTCCTTTCTTGACCCAAGCACAAAGTCCCTCTCCCCTGAGGTCGTTGCCTCTCAACCATCCTCCTTCTGGCCAGGAAACCTCACATGTGTTTTACCAGCAGGATACCAGCCTTTCAGGCAAACTGCAGGAATGCGCCTCTACTCACCCCAGGAAACTAAACTGAGCGCCTCTCGTCTTGCGGCTGAGGACAAAGTGTATTTCAGAGCTCTGCAACCTTTCACCCACCCTGCCTCCTCTGGTGGGGACTCCATGACAGAGACAGTACACCGTCAGCGAAATCCCGTTCGTCTCAATCGGACAGGACAGAAATGTTTACTGCTCGGGAAACGGGCCTTCCTCGGCAGGGGGAACACTTTCTGGCCAGCGCAGGCTTGCACCTGCTACCTGGAGGCAGCTGGAGAGTACCGTGAGGAACCCGTGGTAGTGCCGGCTTGCCGGGCCAACAGTAGCCGGATGCCGTTGTGACTGAGGAGTTTCACATGCCGAATCAATACAGTGTGCGACCCCCTCCAAACTCGAGAGTGCCTCCGACTCCCCCACGACCTAAGGGGAGCAGCTGGCAGGATACACGTTTCACACAGTACTTGCTTCTACCGGGCAGGCTGAGATGAGTGCCCTTTTCAAGTGGCTCTTCTGATCTTGCTTTGACTGTCAATCTAACACAGCTCCACAGGTACCTGACTTCCACGTGATCCTCCCCCCAAAGATAGAGTGCTGCTCCTCGACTTGCCCTGCAGTAGAGTGTATGCCAGCGGTACTGTCGTGTAGGACAGACGGGTATAAGCAGGTAACACTCAAGCCTCTTCCTGCCATACTCCTCCTCTAAGCGGCCCCCGTTCGCAATCAAAGCTGCCCCTGGCAAAACTACTCTGAGCCACCCCCAGGGATCCACGAACAGTGCGAATTCCTCCTTCTGTAATCATATCTTTTTGCTCAGCTGGCAGGTAAAGAAGGCCCTTCCCATGGCACTGAAGAAAGGCTTTCGGCTGCAGAAAGGAAGCCACGTCTCTTCGGGCAGGTTGACGGCTTATTTCCTCCCATTCGCAATTAAATACCACAAGGAGGAGGGTGTTCGGTTTAGGCCCTAGAAGCAGCCGCGAGCAAAGCCGTATGCCTAAAACACGCCTCGAGTGAGCCAAGGGCGAAAGCCCATCTCCACAGGGGTCGATGTCCTCTGAACCGTCTTCCGCCTGGCTAGGAAACCTCACGTATGTTTCAGCAGTAGTACAGCAGCCTTTCAAACAGACTTGAAGGCACTCGACTCTAGTCACACTAGGAAACTACGCTGAGCGCTTCTTATCCCTCGGCGGAAGAGGGAGAGGTTTGCAGAGCTCTGCATCCATTCTAACACACTGCGCCCTCCTCTGGTGTTTACTCTTGGACAGAGAGTACGACGTGAGCGAAATTCCTTTTGCCTCCATGGGACAAGCCGAACCTATTGCTGCTTGGAATACGGATCATTTTAGGCAGTGGAGAAGATGTCTGGGCAACTCACCGTTGCCTCTCTTACCTGAAGGCAGCTATAAAGTAACGTGCGGAACCCGTTGTAGTGTAGGCCTTGCAGAGGCACTGTAGCCTTATTGCAAAGCGACCGAAGTTTCAAGAGCCGGAGCCATACAGTGGGTGAGATGTCTGAGTTCTGGCATGCCTGAGACTCACCCATGGTCTAGAGAGAGAAGCTGGGACGATGCACATTTCACACAGCCGTGACTGTGGATGAATCTACCGTGCACGCTGACACAAGGGCATGTCTCAAGCGCCTCTTCTCAATTTGCACGGCCGTCCCTTTGACAGGGCGCCCCATGCACTTGACTGCCATTAGGCCATCCACCTAAGGAAGGGGCTCTGCCACTAGACACTCCCTGCCGTACGTAGCCAGCAAGCAAGCGCTGCGCCTCGTGGAAGGGAAACCGGCCTAACCAGGTAACACTCAACACTCGGCCTTCCAAATGCTTCCACTCAACGGTCAACGTTCGCCCTGAAAGCTGCCCTCGGTCAAACTCCACTGAGCACTGCAAGGCCTCAACGCAAAGTGCACATCTTGCCTTCTGCGACATTACCATTTGCACACACCCCAGGAACCCAAGGCCCTTCCCATGGCATTGCAGGACGGCTTTCTGCTTCAGAGAGGAAGCTACTTCCCTTGGCCAGGTTGAGCGCTCTTCCCATCATTCTCAGTGTACTACCACAGGGAGGAGGTGCTTCACTTCAGCCCCTGGAAGCAGGAGGGACAAAGTCCCATGCCTAAAGCTCTCCTCTCCTTATCCGAACGACACATCCTGTCTCCGGGGGTGGGGGGGGGGTGGGGTGGGGTGCGGGGGTTGGGGCGGGGGTGGGGTAGGGTCGATGTCTTCTCAAGCGTCCTCCTGGCCCTTGCGGCTAGGGAAAACTCGCATAATGTTTTAGCCCTAGGACACCAGGCTTTCATACAAACTTGAAAGCATTCGCCTCTAGGCACCGAGGAACCTAAGCTGAGCCCTGCTCGTCATTCGGCTGTCGACGAAGAGTATGGCACACCTTTGCCACCATTCTCCCGCCCTGCACCCTTTGGGGAGGACTGTTTGACAGAGACAGTACGGTATGGCCGAATTCCCTTTCCTCTCAATTTGAAACGGCCAACATGTTTCCTGGTCGGCTTTCAGGTCGTTTAAGACAGTGGAAACGCTTTCCAGCCCGCTCACCCTCGCCTCCCCTTGCTGAAGGCAGATATAAAGTAACGTGAGGAGACCGTTGCAATGTAGCGTTGCCAGTGGAATTGTAGCCTTATTCCAAAGTGAGCGAAGAGTCTCACAAGCCGATTGAACCCAACGTGTGAGGATGCTGAGGTCTAGCAGGCAGCAGACTCACCCAGGGCCTTCGGAGAGCGGTGCGTAGGACACACATTTTACACATCCTTCACTGTAGACGAGTGTACCGTGCACACTGAGACGAGTGCAGGTTTCAAGGGCCTCCTGTGAACATGCCCGGTTGTCCCCTTAAGGGCGCCCCGTGCACTTGACTTCCATTTGATCAGCCACCTAAGGAGAGGGCTCTGCACGTAGAATTCCCTGCAGTCGCCAGAGAGCAAGCCCTGCTCTCTTGCGTCGGAGAGACAGGTCTCCCCAGGTAACCCTAAAGACTGGGCCTTTCAAATGATTCCACCAGTGGTCCACGTTGGCAGTGAGAGCTGCCCTCGGCCAAACTCCTCTGAGCAACGCCAGGGCTCCACACAGTGCGGGAATTTCTCCTTCTGTAACATTACCTTTTTCTCACCCGCCAGGAAGCAAGGCCCCTCCCGTGGCATTGCACAAAGGGTTTCTGCCTCAGGAAGAAAGGCACTTCTCCTTGGCAGCTTGAATGCTTTTTCCTATCATCACTCCCAGTTAACTACCCCAGGGAGGACGGTGCTCAGCTTGAGCGGTAGAAACCAGCAGCGACCAGAGCCCTATAGCTAAAGCTCTCCTTTCTTGACCCAAGCACAAAGTCCCTCTCCCCTGAGGTCGTTGCCTCTCAACCATCCTCCTTCTGGCCAGGAAACCTCACATGTGTTTTACCAGCAGGATACCAGCCTTTCAGGCAAACTGCAGGAATGCGCCTCTACTCACCCCAGGAAACTAAACTGAGCGCCTCTCGTCTTGCGGCTGAGGACAAAGTGTATTTCAGAGCTCTGCAACCTTTCACCCACCCTGCCTCCTCTGGTGGGGACTCCATGACAGAGACAGTACACCGTCAGCGAAATCCCGTTCGTCTCAATCGGACAGGACAGAAATGTTTACTGCTCGGGAAACGGGCCTTCCTCGGCAGGGGGAACACTTTCTGGCCAGCGCAGGCTTGCACCTGCTACCTGGAGGCAGCTGGAGAGTACCGTGAGGAACCCGTGGTAGTGCCGGCTTGCCGGGCCAACAGTAGCCGGATGCCGTTGTGACTGAGGAGTTTCACATGCCGAATCAATAGAGTGTGCGACCCCCTCCAAACTCGAGAGTGCCTCCGACTCCCCCACGACCTAAGGGGAGCAGCTGGCAGGATACACGTTTCACACAGTACTTGCTTCTACCGGGCAGGCTGAGATGAGTGCCCTTTTCAAGTGGCTCTTCTGATCTTGCTTTGACTGTCAATCTAACACAGCTCCACAGGTACCTGACTTCCACGTGATCCTCCCCCCAAAGATAGAGTGCTGCTCCTCGACTTGCCCTGCAGTAGAGTGTATGCCAGCGGTACTGTCGTGTAGGACAGACGGGTATAAGCAGGTAACACTCAAGCCTCTTCCTGCCATACTCCTCCTCTAAGCGGCCCCCGTTCGCAATCAAAGCTGCCCCTGGCAAAACTACTCTGAGCCACCCCCAGGGATCCACGAACAGTGCGAATTCCTCCTTCTGTAATCATATCTTTTTGCTCAGCTGGCAGGTAAAGAAGGCCCTTCCCATGGCACTGAAGAAAGGCTTTCGGCTGCAGAAAGGAAGCCACGTCTCTTCGGGCAGGTTGACGGCTTATTTCCTCCCATTCGCAATTAAATACCACAAGGAGGAGGGTGTTCGGTTTAGGCCCTAGAAGCAGCCGCGAGCAAAGCCGTATGCCTAAAACACGCCTCGAGTGAGCCAAGGGCGAAAGCCCATCTCCACAGGGGTCGATGTCCTCTGAACCGTCTTCCGCCTGGCTAGGAAACCTCACGTATGTTTCAGCAGTAGTACAGCAGCCTTTCAAACAGACTTGAAGGCACTCGACTCTAGTCACACTAGGAAACTACGCTGAGCGCTTCTTATCCCTCGGCGGAAGAGGGAGAGGTTTGCAGAGCTCTGCATCCATTCTAACACACTGCGCCCTCCTCTGGTGTTTACTCTTGGACAGAGAGTACGACGTGAGCGAAATTCCTTTTGCCTCCATGGGACAAGCCGAACCTATTGCTGCTTGGAATACGGATCATTTTAGGCAGTGGAGAAGATGTCTGGGCAACTCACCGTTGCCTCTCTTACCTGAAGGCAGCTATAAAGTAACGTGCGGAACCCGTTGTAGTGTAGGCCTTGCAGAGGCACTGTAGCCTTATTGCAAAGCGACCGAAGTTTCAAGAGCCGGAGCCATACAGTGGGTGAGATGTCTGAGTTCTGGCATGCCTGAGACTCACCCATGGTCTAGAGAGAGAAGCTGGGACGATGCACATTTCACACAGCCGTGACTGTGGATGAATCTACCGTGCACGCTGACACAAGGGCATGTCTCAAGCGCCTCTTCTCAATTTGCACGGCCGTCCCTTTGACAGGGCGCCCCATGCACTTGACTGCCATTAGGCCATCCACCTAAGGAAGGGGCTCTGCCACTAGACACTCCCTGCCGTACGTAGCCAGCAAGCAAGCGCTGCGCCTCGTGGAAGGGAAACCGGCCTAACCAGGTAACACTCAACACTCGGCCTTCCAAATGCTTCCACTCAACGGTCAACGTTCGCCCTGAAAGCTGCCCTCGGTCAAACTCCACTGAGCACTGCAAGGCCTCAACGCAAAGTGCACATCTTGCCTTCTGCGACATTACCATTTGCACACACCCCAGGAACCCAAGGCCCTTCCCATGGCATTGCAGGACGGCTTTCTGCTTCAGAGAGGAAGCTACTTCCCTTGGCCAGGTTGAGCGCTCTTCCCATCATTCTCAGTGTACTACCACAGGGAGGAGGTGCTTCACTTCAGCCCCTGGAAGCAGGAGGGACAAAGTCCCATGCCTAAAGCTCTCCTCTCCTTATCCGAACGACACATCCTGTCTCCGGGGGTGGGGGGGGGGTGGGGTGGGGTGCGGGGGTTGGGGCGGGGGTGGGGTAGGGTCGATGTCTTCTCAAGCGTCCTCCTGGCCCTTGCGGCTAGGGAAAACTCGCATAATGTTTTAGCCCTAGGACACCAGGCTTTCATACAAACTTGAAAGCATTCGCCTCTAGGCACCGAGGAACCTAAGCTGAGCCCTGCTCGTCATTCGGCTGTCGACGAAGAGTATGGCACACCTTTGCCACCATTCTCCCGCCCTGCACCCTTTGGGGAGGACTGTTTGACAGAGACAGTACGGTATGGCCGAATTCCCTTTCCTCTCAATTTGAAACGGCCAACATGTTTCCTGGTCGGCTTTCAGGTCGTTTAAGACAGTGGAAACGCTTTCCAGCCCGCTCACCCTCGCCTCCCCTTGCTGAAGGCAGATATAAAGTAACGTGAGGAGACCGTTGCAATGTAGCGTTGCCAGTGGAATTGTAGCCTTATTCCAAAGTGAGCGAAGAGTCTCACAAGCCGATTGAACCCAACGTGTGAGGATGCTGAGGTCTAGCAGGCAGCAGACTCACCCAGGGCCTTCGGAGAGCGGTGCGTAGGACACACATTTTACACATCCTTCACTGTAGACGAGTGTACCGTGCACACTGAGACGAGTGCAGGTTTCAAGGGCCTCCTGTGAACATGCCCGGTTGTCCCCTTAAGGGCGCCCCGTGCACTTGACTTCCATTTGATCAGCCACCTAAGGAGAGGGCTCTGCACGTAGAATTCCCTGCAGTCGCCAGAGAGCAAGCCCTGCTCTCTTGCGTCGGAGAGACAGGTCTCCCCAGGTAACCCTAAAGACTGGGCCTTTCAAATGATTCCACCAGTGGTCCACGTTGGCAGTGAGAGCTGCCCTCGGCCAAACTCCTCTGAGCAACGCCAGGGCTCCACACAGTGCGGGAATTTCTCCTTCTGTAACATTACCTTTTTCTCACCCGCCAGGAAGCAAGGCCCCTCCCGTGGCATTGCACAAAGGGTTTCTGCCTCAGGAAGAAAGGCACTTCTCCTTGGCAGCTTGAATGCTTTTTCCTATCATCACTCCCAGTTAACTACCCCAGGGAGGACGGTGCTCAGCTTGAGCGGTAGAAACCAGCAGCGACCAGAGCCCTATAGCTAAAGCTCTCCTTTCTTGACCCAAGCACAAAGTCCCTCTCCCCTGAGGTCGTTGCCTCTCAACCATCCTCCTTCTGGCCAGGAAACCTCACATGTGTTTTACCAGCAGGATACCAGCCTTTCAGGCAAACTGCAGGAATGCGCCTCTACTCACCCCAGGAAACTAAACTGAGCGCCTCTCGTCTTGCGGCTGAGGACAAAGTGTATTTCAGAGCTCTGCAACCTTTCACCCACCCTGCCTCCTCTGGTGGGGACTCCATGACAGAGACAGTACACCGTCAGCGAAATCCCGTTCGTCTCAATCGGACAGGACAGAAATGTTTACTGCTCGGGAAACGGGCCTTCCTCGGCAGGGGGAACACTTTCTGGCCAGCGCAGGCTTGCACCTGCTACCTGGAGGCAGCTGGAGAGTACCGTGAGGAACCCGTGGTAGTGCCGGCTTGCCGGGCCAACAGTAGCCGGATGCCGTTGTGACTGAGGAGTTTCACATGCCGAATCAATAGAGTGTGCGACCCCCTCCAAACTCGAGAGTGCCTCCGACTCCCCCACGACCTAAGGGGAGCAGCTGGCAGGATACACGTTTCACACAGTACTTGCTTCTACCAGGCAGGCTGAGATGAGTGCCCTTTTCAAGTGGCTCTTCTGATCTTGCTTTGACTGTCAGTCTAACACATCTCCACAGGTACCTGACTTCCACGTGATCCTCCCCCCAAAGATAGAGTGCTGCTCCTCGACTTGCCCTGCAGTAGAGTGTATGCCAGCGGTACTGTCGTGTAGGACAGACGGGTATAAGCAGGTAACACTCAAGCCTCTTCCTGCCATACTCCTCCTCTAAGCGGCCCCCGTTCGCAATCAAAGCTGCCCCTGGCAAAACTACTCTGAGCCACCCCCAGGGATCCACGAACAGTGCGAATTCCTCCTTCTGTAATCATATCTTTTTGCTCAGCTGGCAGGTAAAGAAGGCCCTTCCCATGGCACTGAAGAAAGGCTTTCGGCTGCAGAAAGGAAGCCACGTCTCTTCGGGCAGGTTGACGGCTTATTTCCTCCCATTCGCAATTAAATACCACAAGGAGGAGGGTGTTCGGTTTAGGCCCTAGAAGCAGCCGCGAGCAAAGCCGTATGCCTAAAACACGCCTCGAGTGAGCCAAGGGCGAAAGCCCATCTCCACAGGGGTCGATGTCCTCTGAACCGTCTTCCGCCTGGCTAGGAAACCTCACGTATGTTTCAGCAGTAGTACAGCAGCCTTTCAAACAGACTTGAAGGCACTCGACTCTAGTCACACTAGGAAACTACGCTGAGCGCTTCTTATCCCTCGGCGGAAGAGGGAGAGGTTTGCAGAGCTCTGCATCCATTCTAACACACTGCGCCCTCCTCTGGTGTTTACTCTTGGACAGAGAGTACGACGTGAGCGAAATTCCTTTTGCCTCCATGGGACAAGCCGAACCTATTGCTGCTTGGAATACGGATCATTTTAGGCAGTGGAGAAGATGTCTGGGCAACTCACCGTTGCCTCTCTTACCTGAAGGCAGCTATAAAGTAACGTGCGGAACCCGTTGTAGTGTAGGCCTTGCAGAGGCACTGTAGCCTTATTGCAAAGCGACCGAAGTTTCAAGAGCCGGAGCCATACAGTGGGTGAGATGTCTGAGTTCTGGCATGCCTGAGACTCACCCATGGTCTAGAGAGAGAAGCTGGGACGATGCACATTTCACACAGCCGTGACTGTGGATGAATCTACCGTGCACGCTGACACAAGGGCATGTCTCAAGCGCCTCTTCTCAATTTGCACGGCCGTCCCTTTGACAGGGCGCCCCATGCACTTGACTGCCATTAGGCCATCCACCTAAGGAAGGGGCTCTGCCACTAGACACTCCCTGCCGTACGTAGCCAGCAAGCAAGCGCTGCGCCTCGTGGAAGGGAAACCGGCCTAACCAGGTAACACTCAACACTCGGCCTTCCAAATGCTTCCACTCAACGGTCAACGTTCGCCCTGAAAGCTGCCCTCGGTCAAACTCCACTGAGCACTGCAAGGCCTCAACGCAAAGTGCACATCTTGCCTTCTGCGACATTACCATTTGCACACACCCCAGGAACCCAAGGCCCTTCCCATGGCATTGCAGGACGGCTTTCTGCTTCAGAGAGGAAGCTACTTCCCTTGGCCAGGTTGAGCGCTCTTCCCATCATTCTCAGTGTACTACCACAGGGAGGAGGTGCTTCACTTCAGCCCCTGGAAGCAGGAGGGACAAAGTCCCATGCCTAAAGCTCTCCTCTCCTTATCCGAACGACACATCCTGTCTCCGGGGGTGGGGGGGGGGTGGGGTGGGGTGCGGGGGTTGGGGCGGGGGTGGGGTAGGGTCGATGTCTTCTCAAGCGTCCTCCTGGCCCTTGCGGCTAGGGAAAACTCGCATAATGTTTTAGCCCTAGGACACCAGGCTTTCATACAAACTTGAAAGCATTCGCCTCTAGGCACCGAGGAACCTAAGCTGAGCCCTGCTCGTCATTCGGCTGTCGACGAAGAGTATGGCACACCTTTGCCACCATTCTCCCGCCCTGCACCCTTTGGGGAGGACTGTTTGACAGAGACAGTACGGTATGGCCGAATTCCCTTTCCTCTCAATTTGAAACGGCCAACATGTTTCCTGGTCGGCTTTCAGGTCGTTTAAGACAGTGGAAACGCTTTCCAGCCCGCTCACCCTCGCCTCCCCTTGCTGAAGGCAGATATAAAGTAACGTGAGGAGACCGTTGCAATGTAGCGTTGCCAGTGGAATTGTAGCCTTATTCCAAAGTGAGCGAAGAGTCTCACAAGCCGATTGAACCCAACGTGTGAGGATGCTGAGGTCTAGCAGGCAGCAGACTCACCCAGGGCCTTCGGAGAGCGGTGCGTAGGACACACATTTTACACATCCTTCACTGTAGACGAGTGTACCGTGCACACTGAGACGAGTGCAGGTTTCAAGGGCCTCCTGTGAACATGCCCGGTTGTCCCCTTAAGGGCGCCCCGTGCACTTGACTTCCATTTGATCAGCCACCTAAGGAGAGGGCTCTGCACGTAGAATTCCCTGCAGTCGCCAGAGAGCAAGCCCTGCTCTCTTGCGTCGGAGAGACAGGTCTCCCCAGGTAACCCTAAAGACTGGGCCTTTCAAATGATTCCACCAGTGGTCCACGTTGGCAGTGAGAGCTGCCCTCGGCCAAACTCCTCTGAGCAACGCCAGGGCTCCACACAGTGCGGGAATTTCTCCTTCTGTAACATTACCTTTTTCTCACCCGCCAGGAAGCAAGGCCCCTCCCGTGGCATTGCACAAAGGGTTTCTGCCTCAGGAAGAAAGGCACTTCTCCTTGGCAGCTTGAATGCTTTTTCCTATCATCACTCCCAGTTAACTACCCCAGGGAGGACGGTGCTCAGCTTGAGCGGTAGAAACCAGCAGCGACCAGAGCCCTATAGCTAAAGCTCTCCTTTCTTGACCCAAGCACAAAGTCCCTCTCCCCTGAGGTCGTTGCCTCTCAACCATCCTCCTTCTGGCCAGGAAACCTCACATGTGTTTTACCAGCAGGATACCAGCCTTTCAGGCAAACTGCAGGAATGCGCCTCTACTCACCCCAGGAAACTAAACTGAGCGCCTCTCGTCTTGCGGCTGAGGACAAAGTGTATTTCAGAGCTCTGCAACCTTTCACCCACCCTGCCTCCTCTGGTGGGGACTCCATGACAGAGACAGTACACCGTCAGCGAAATCCCGTTCGTCTCAATCGGACAGGACAGAAATGTTTACTGCTCGGGAAACGGGCCTTCCTCGGCAGGGGGAACACTTTCTGGCCAGCGCAGGCTTGCACCTGCTACCTGGAGGCAGCTGGAGAGTACCGTGAGGAACCCGTGGTAGTGCCGGCTTGCCGGGCCAACAGTAGCCGGATGCCGTTGTGACTGAGGAGTTTCACATGCCGAATCAATAGAGTGTGCGACCCCCTCCAAACTCGAGAGTGCCTCCGACTCCCCCACGACCTAAGGGGAGCAGCTGGCAGGATACACGTTTCACACAGTACTTGCTTCTACCAGGCAGGCTGAGATGAGTGCCCTTTTCAAGTGGCTCTTCTGATCTTGCTTTGACTGTCAGTCTAACACATCTCCACAGGTACCTGACTTCCACGTGATCCTCCCCCCAAAGATAGAGTGCTGCTCCTCGACTTGCCCTGCAGTAGAGTGTATGCCAGCGGTACTGTCGTGTAGGACAGACGGGTATAAGCAGGTAACACTCAAGCCTCTTCCTGCCATACTCCTCCTCTAAGCGGCCCCCGTTCGCAATCAAAGCTGCCCCTGGCAAAACTACTCTGAGCCACCCCCAGGGATCCACGAACAGTGCGAATTCCTCCTTCTGTAATCATATCTTTTTGCTCAGCTGGCAGGTAAAGAAGGCCCTTCCCATGGCACTGAAGAAAGGCTTTCGGCTGCAGAAAGGAAGCCACGTCTCTTCGGGCAGGTTGACGGCTTATTTCCTCCCATTCGCAATTAAATACCACAAGGAGGAGGGTGTTCGGTTTAGGCCCTAGAAGCAGCCGCGAGCAAAGCCGTATGCCTAAAACACGCCTCGAGTGAGCCAAGGGCGAAAGCCCATCTCCACAGGGGTCGATGTCCTCTGAACCGTCTTCCGCCTGGCTAGGAAACCTCACGTATGTTTCAGCAGTAGTACAGCAGCCTTTCAAACAGACTTGAAGGCACTCGACTCTAGTCACACTAGGAAACTACGCTGAGCGCTTCTTATCCCTCGGCGGAAGAGGGAGAGGTTTGCAGAGCTCTGCATCCATTCTAACACACTGCGCCCTCCTCTGGTGTTTACTCTTGGACAGAGAGTACGACGTGAGCGAAATTCCTTTTGCCTCCATGGGACAAGCCGAACCTATTGCTGCTTGGAATACGGATCATTTTAGGCAGTGGAGAAGATGTCTGGGCAACTCACCGTTGCCTCTCTTACCTGAAGGCAGCTATAAAGTAACGTGCGGAACCCGTTGTAGTGTAGGCCTTGCAGAGGCACTGTAGCCTTATTGCAAAGCGACCGAAGTTTCAAGAGCCGGAGCCATACAGTGGGTGAGATGTCTGAGTTCTGGCATGCCTGAGACTCACCCATGGTCTAGAGAGAGAAGCTGGGACGATGCACATTTCACACAGCCGTGACTGTGGATGAATCTACCGTGCACGCTGACACAAGGGCATGTCTCAAGCGCCTCTTCTCAATTTGCACGGCCGTCCCTTTGACAGGGCGCCCCATGCACTTGACTGCCATTAGGCCATCCACCTAAGGAAGGGGCTCTGCCACTAGACACTCCCTGCCGTACGTAGCCAGCAAGCAAGCGCTGCGCCTCGTGGAAGGGAAACCGGCCTAACCAGGTAACACTCAACACTCGGCCTTCCAAATGCTTCCACTCAACGGTCAACGTTCGCCCTGAAAGCTGCCCTCGGTCAAACTCCACTGAGCACTGCAAGGCCTCAACGCAAAGTGCACATCTTGCCTTCTGCGACATTACCATTTGCACACACCCCAGGAACCCAAGGCCCTTCCCATGGCATTGCAGGACGGCTTTCTGCTTCAGAGAGGAAGCTACTTCCCTTGGCCAGGTTGAGCGCTCTTCCCATCATTCTCAGTGTACTACCACAGGGAGGAGGTGCTTCACTTCAGCCCCTGGAAGCAGGAGGGACAAAGTCCCATGCCTAAAGCTCTCCTCTCCTTATCCGAACGACACATCCTGTCTCCGGGGGTGGGGGGGGGGGTGGGGTGGGGTGCGGGGGTTGGGGCGGGGGTGGGGTAGGGTCGATGTCTTCTCAAGCGTCCTCCTGGCCCTTGCGGCTAGGGAAAACTCGCATAATGTTTTAGCCCTAGGACACCAGGCTTTCATACAAACTTGAAAGCATTCGCCTCTAGGCACCGAGGAACCTAAGCTGAGCCCTGCTCGTCATTCGGCTGTCGACGAAGAGTATGGCACACCTTTGCCACCATTCTCCCGCCCTGCACCCTTTGGGGAGGACTGTTTGACAGAGACAGTACGGTATGGCCGAATTCCCTTTCCTCTCAATTTGAAACGGCCAACATGTTTCCTGGTCGGCTTTCAGGTCGTTTAAGACAGTGGAAACGCTTTCCAGCCCGCTCACCCTCGCCTCCCCTTGCTGAAGGCAGATATAAAGTAACGTGAGGAGACCGTTGCAATGTAGCGTTGCCAGTGGAATTGTAGCCTTATTCCAAAGTGAGCGAAGAGTCTCACAAGCCGATTGAACCCAACGTGTGAGGATGCTGAGGTCTAGCAGGCAGCAGACTCACCCAGGGCCTTCGGAGAGCGGTGCGTAGGACACACATTTTACACATCCTTCACTGTAGACGAGTGTACCGTGCACACTGAGACGAGTGCAGGTTTCAAGGGCCTCCTGTGAACATGCCCGGTTGTCCCCTTAAGGGCGCCCCGTGCACTTGACTTCCATTTGATCAGCCACCTAAGGAGAGGGCTCTGCACGTAGAATTCCCTGCAGTCGCCAGAGAGCAAGCCCTGCTCTCTTGCGTCGGAGAGACAGGTCTCCCCAGGTAACCCTAAAGACTGGGCCTTTCAAATGATTCCACCAGTGGTCCACGTTGGCAGTGAGAGCTGCCCTCGGCCAAACTCCTCTGAGCAACGCCAGGGCTCCACACAGTGCGGGAATTTCTCCTTCTGTAACATTACCTTTTTCTCACCCGCCAGGAAGCAAGGCCCCTCCCGTGGCATTGCACAAAGGGTTTCTGCCTCAGGAAGAAAGGCACTTCTCCTTGGCAGCTTGAATGCTTTTTCCTATCATCACTCCCAGTTAACTACCCCAGGGAGGACGGTGCTCAGCTTGAGCGGTAGAAACCAGCAGCGACCAGAGCCCTATAGCTAAAGCTCTCCTTTCTTGACCCAAGCACAAAGTCCCTCTCCCCTGAGGTCGTTGCCTCTCAACCATCCTCCTTCTGGCCAGGAAACCTCACATGTGTTTTACCAGCAGGATACCAGCCTTTCAGGCAAACTGCAGGAATGCGCCTCTACTCACCCCAGGAAACTAAACTGAGCGCCTCTCGTCTTGCGGCTGAGGACAAAGTGTATTTCAGAGCTCTGCAACCTTTCACCCACCCTGCCTCCTCTGGTGGGGACTCCATGACAGAGACAGTACACCGTCAGCGAAATCCCGTTCGTCTCAATCGGACAGGACAGAAATGTTTACTGCTCGGGAAACGGGCCTTCCTCGGCAGGGGAAACACTTTCTGGCCAGCGCAGGCTTGCACCTGCTACCTGGAGGCAGCTGGAGAGTACCGTGAGGAACCCGTGGTAGTGCCGGCTTGCCGGGCCAACAGTAGCCGGATGCCGTTGTGACTGAGGAGTTTCACATGCCGAATCAATAGAGTGTGCGACCCCCTCCAAACTCGAGAGTGCCTCCGACTCCCCCACGACCTAAGGGGAGCAGCTGGCAGGATACACGTTTCACACAGTACTTGCTTCTACCAGGCAGGCTGAGATGAGTGCCCTTTTCAAGTGGCTCTTCTGATCTTGCTTTGACTGTCAATCTAACACAGCTCCACAGGTACCTGACTTCCACGTGATCCTCCCCCCAAAGATAGAGTGCTGCTCCTCGACTTGCCCTGCAGTAGAGTGTATGCCAGCGGTACTGTCGTGTAGGACAGACGGGTATAAGCAGGTAACACTCAAGCCTCTTCCTGCCATACTCCTCCTCTAAGCGGCCCCCGTTCGCAATCAAAGCTGCCCCTGGCAAAACTACTCTGAGCCACCCCCAGGGATCCACGAACAGTGCGAATTCCTCCTTCTGTAATCATATCTTTTTGCTCAGCTGGCAGGTAAAGAAGGCCCTTCCCATGGCACTGAAGAAAGGCTTTCGGCTGCAGAAAGGAAGCCACGTCTCTTCGGGCAGGTTGACGGCTTATTTCCTCCCATTCGCAATTAAATACCACAAGGAGGAGGGTGTTCGGTTTAGGCCCTAGAAGCAGCCGCGAGCAAAGCCGTATGCCTAAAACACGCCTCGAGTGAGCCAAGGGCGAAAGCCCATCTCCACAGGGGTCGATGTCCTCTGAACCGTCTTCCGCCTGGCTAGGAAACCTCACGTATGTTTCAGCAGTAGTACAGCAGCCTTTCAAACAGACTTGAAGGCACTCGACTCTAGTCACACTAGGAAACTACGCTGAGCGCTTCTTATCCCTCGGCGGAAGAGGGAGAGGTTTGCAGAGCTCTGCATCCATTCTAACACACTGCGCCCTCCTCTGGTGTTTACTCTTGGACAGAGAGTACGACGTGAGCGAAATTCCTTTTGCCTCCATGGGACAAGCCGAACCTATTGCTGCTTGGAATACGGATCATTTTAGGCAGTGGAGAAGATGTCTGGGCAACTCACCGTTGCCTCTCTTACCTGAAGGCAGCTATAAAGTAACGTGCGGAACCCGTTGTAGTGTAGGCCTTGCAGAGGCACTGTAGCCTTATTGCAAAGCGACCGAAGTTTCAAGAGCCGGAGCCATACAGTGGGTGAGATGTCTGAGTTCTGGCATGCCTGAGACTCACCCATGGTCTAGAGAGAGAAGCTGGGACGATGCACATTTCACACAGCCGTGACTGTGGATGAATCTACCGTGCACGCTGACACAAGGGCATGTCTCAAGCGCCTCTTCTCAATTTGCACGGCCGTCCCTTTGACAGGGCGCCCCATGCACTTGACTGCCATTAGGCCATCCACCTAAGGAAGGGGCTCTGCCACTAGACACTCCCTGCCGTACGTAGCCAGCAAGCAAGCGCTGCGCCTCGTGGAAGGGAAACCGGCCTAACCAGGTAACACTCAACACTCGGCCTTCCAAATGCTTCCACTCAACGGTCAACGTTCGCCCTGAAAGCTGCCCTCGGTCAAACTCCACTGAGCACTGCAAGGCCTCAACGCAAAGTGCACATCTTGCCTTCTGCGACATTACCATTTGCACACACCCCAGGAACCCAAGGCCCTTCCCATGGCATTGCAGGACGGCTTTCTGCTTCAGAGAGGAAGCTACTTCCCTTGGCCAGGTTGAGCGCTCTTCCCATCATTCTCAGTGTACTACCACAGGGAGGAGGTGCTTCACTTCAGCCCCTGGAAGCAGGAGGGACAAAGTCCCATGCCTAAAGCTCTCCTCTCCTTATCCGAACGACACATCCTGTCTCCGGGGGTGGGGGGGGGTGGGGTGGGGTGCGGGGGTTGGGGCGGGGGTGGGGTAGGGTTGATGTCTTCTCAAGCGTCCTCCTGGCCCTTGCGGCTAGGGAAAACTCGCATAATGTTTTAGCCCTAGGACACCAGGCTTTCATACAAACTTGAAAGCATTCGCCTCTAGGCACCGAGGAACCTAAGCTGAGCCCTGCTCGTCATTCGGCTGTCGACGAAGAGTATGGCACACCTTTGCCACCATTCTCCCGCCCTGCACCCTTTGGGGAGGACTGTTTGACAGAGACAGTACGGTATGGCCGAATTCCCTTTCCTCTCAATTTGAAACGGCCAACATGTTTCCTGGTCGGCTTTCAGGTCGTTTAAGACAGTGGAAACGCTTTCCAGCCCGCTCACCCTCGCCTCCCCTTGCTGAAGGCAGATATAAAGTAACGTGAGGAGACCGTTGCAATGTAGCGTTGCCAGTGGAATTGTAGCCTTATTCCAAAGTGAGCGAAGAGTCTCACAAGCCGATTGAACCCAACGTGTGAGGATGCTGAGGTCTAGCAGGCAGCAGACTCACCCAGGGCCTTCGGAGAGCGGTGCGTAGGACACACATTTTACACATCCTTCACTGTAGACGAGTGTACCGTGCACACTGAGACGAGTGCAGGTTTCAAGGGCCTCCTGTGAACATGCCCGGTTGTCCCCTTAAGGGCGCCCCGTGCACTTGACTTCCATTTGATCAGCCACCTAAGGAGAGGGCTCTGCACGTAGAATTCCCTGCAGTCGCCAGAGAGCAAGCCCTGCTCTCTTGCGTCGGAGAGACAGGTCTCCCCAGGTAACCCTAAAGACTGGGCCTTTCAAATGATTCCACCAGTGGTCCACGTTGGCAGTGAGAGCTGCCCTCGGCCAAACTCCTCTGAGCAACGCCAGGGCTCCACACAGTGCGGGAATTTCTCCTTCTGTAACATTACCTTTTTCTCACCCGCCAGGAAGCAAGGCCCCTCCCGTGGCATTGCACAAAGGGTTTCTGCCTCAGGAAGAAAGGCACTTCTCCTTGGCAGCTTGAATGCTTTTTCCTATCATCACTCCCAGTTAACTACCCCAGGGAGGACGGTGCTCAGCTTGAGCGGTAGAAACCAGCAGCGACCAGAGCCCTATAGCTAAAGCTCTCCTTTCTTGACCCAAGCACAAAGTCCCTCTCCCCTGAGGTCGTTGCCTCTCAACCATCCTCCTTCTGGCCAGGAAACCTCACATGTGTTTTACCAGCAGGATACCAGCCTTTCAGGCAAACTGCAGGAATGCGCCTCTACTCACCCCAGGAAACTAAACTGAGCGCCTCTCGTCTTGCGGCTGAGGACAAAGTGTATTTCAGAGCTCTGCAACCTTTCACCCACCCTGCCTCCTCTGGTGGGGACTCCATGACAGAGACAGTACACCGTCAGCGAAATCCCGTTCGTCTCAATCGGACAGGACAGAAATGTTTACTGCTCGGGAAACGGGCCTTCCTCGGCAGGGGGAACACTTTCTGGCCAGCGCAGGCTTGCACCTGCTACCTGGAGGCAGCTGGAGAGTACCGTGAGGAACCCGTGGTAGTGCCGGCTTGCCGGGCCAACAGTAGCCGGATGCCGTTGTGACTGAGGAGTTTCACATGCCGAATCAATAGAGTGTGCGACCCCCTCCAAACTCGAGAGTGCCTCCGACTCCCCCACGACCTAAGGGGAGCAGCTGGCAGGATACACGTTTCACACAGTACTTGCTTCTACCAGGCAGGCTGAGATGAGTGCCCTTTTCAAGTGGCTCTTCTGATCTTGCTTTGACTGTCAGTCTAACACAGCTCCACAGGTACCTGACTTCCACGTGATCCTCCCCCCAAAGATAGAGTGCTGCTCCTCGACTTGCCCTGCAGTAGAGTGTATGCCAGCGGTACTGTCGTGTAGGACAGACGGGTATAAGCAGGTAACACTCAAGCCTCTTCCTGCCATACTCCTCCTCTAAGCGGCCCCCGTTCGCAATCAAAGCTGCCCCTGGCAAAACTACTCTGAGCCACCCCCAGGGATCCACGAACAGTGCGAATTCCTCCTTCTGTAATCATATCTTTTTGCTCAGCTGGCAGGTAAAGAAGGCCCTTCCCATGGCACTGAAGAAAGGCTTTCGGCTGCAGAAAGGAAGCCACGTCTCTTCGGGCAGGTTGACGGCTTATTTCCTCCCATTCGCAATTAAATACCACAAGGAGGAGGGTGTTCGGTTTAGGCCCTAGAAGCAGCCGCGAGCAAAGCCGTATGCCTAAAACACGCCTCGAGTGAGCCAAGGGCGAAAGCCCATCTCCACAGGGGTCGATGTCCTCTGAACCGTCTTCCGCCTGGCTAGGAAACCTCACGTATGTTTCAGCAGTAGTACAGCAGCCTTTCAAACAGACTTGAAGGCACTCGACTCTAGTCACACTAGGAAACTACGCTGAGCGCTTCTTATCCCTCGGCGGAAGAGGGAGAGGTTTGCAGAGCTCTGCATCCATTCTAACACACTGCGCCCTCCTCTGGTGTTTACTCTTGGACAGAGAGTACGACGTGAGCGAAATTCCTTTTGCCTCCATGGGACAAGCCGAACCTATTGCTGCTTGGAATACGGATCATTTTAGGCAGTGGAGAAGATGTCTGGGCAACTCACCGTTGCCTCTCTTACCTGAAGGCAGCTATAAAGTAACGTGCGGAACCCGTTGTAGTGTAGGCCTTGCAGAGGCACTGTAGCCTTATTGCAAAGCGACCGAAGTTTCAAGAGCCGGAGCCATACAGTGGGTGAGATGTCTGAGTTCTGGCATGCCTGAGACTCACCCATGGTCTAGAGAGAGAAGCTGGGACGATGCACATTTCACACAGCCGTGACTGTGGATGAATCTACCGTGCACGCTGACACAAGGGCATGTCTCAAGCGCCTCTTCTCAATTTGCACGGCCGTCCCTTTGACAGGGCGCCCCATGCACTTGACTGCCATTAGGCCATCCACCTAAGGAAGGGGCTCTGCCACTAGACACTCCCTGCCGTACGTAGCCAGCAAGCAAGCGCTGCGCCTCGTGGAAGGGAAACCGGCCTAACCAGGTAACACTCAACACTCGGCCTTCCAAATGCTTCCACTCAACGGTCAACGTTCGCCCTGAAAGCTGCCCTCGGTCAAACTCCACTGAGCACTGCAAGGCCTCAACGCAAAGTGCACATCTTGCCTTCTGCGACATTACCATTTGCACACACCCCAGGAACCCAAGGCCCTTCCCATGGCATTGCAGGACGGCTTTCTGCTTCAGAGAGGAAGCTACTTCCCTTGGCCAGGTTGAGCGCTCTTCCCATCATTCTCAGTGTACTACCACAGGGAGGAGGTGCTTCACTTCAGCCCCTGGAAGCAGGAGGGACAAAGTCCCATGCCTAAAGCTCTCCTCTCCTTATCCGAACGACACATCCTGTCTCCGGGGGTGGGGGGGGGGTGGGGTGGGGTGCGGGGGTTGGGGCGGGGGTGGGGTAGGGTCGATGTCTTCTCAAGCGTCCTCCTGGCCCTTGCGGCTAGGGAAAACTCGCATAATGTTTTAGCCCTAGGACACCAGGCTTTCATACAAACTTGAAAGCATTCGCCTCTAGGCACCGAGGAACCTAAGCTGAGCCCTGCTCGTCATTCGGCTGTCGACGAAGAGTATGGCACACCTTTGCCACCATTCTCCCGCCCTGCACCCTTTGGGGAGGACTGTTTGACAGAGACAGTACGGTATGGCCGAATTCCCTTTCCTCTCAATTTGAAACGGCCAACATGTTTCCTGGTCGGCTTTCAGGTCGTTTAAGACAGTGGAAACGCTTTCCAGCCCGCTCACCCTCGCCTCCCCTTGCTGAAGGCAGATATAAAGTAACGTGAGGAGACCGTTGCAATGTAGCGTTGCCAGTGGAATTGTAGCCTTATTCCAAAGTGAGCGAAGAGTCTCACAAGCCGATTGAACCCAACGTGTGAGGATGCTGAGGTCTAGCAGGCAGCAGACTCACCCAGGGCCTTCGGAGAGCGGTGCGTAGGACACACATTTTACACATCCTTCACTGTAGACGAGTGTACCGTGCACACTGAGACGAGTGCAGGTTTCAAGGGCCTCCTGTGAACATGCCCGGTTGTCCCCTTAAGGGCGCCCCGTGCACTTGACTTCCATTTGATCAGCCACCTAAGGAGAGGGCTCTGCACGTAGAATTCCCTGCAGTCGCCAGAGAGCAAGCCCTGCTCTCTTGCGTCGGAGAGACAGGTCTCCCCAGGTAACCCTAAAGACTGGGCCTTTCAAATGATTCCACCAGTGGTCCACGTTGGCAGTGAGAGCTGCCCTCGGCCAAACTCCTCTGAGCAACGCCAGGGCTCCACACAGTGCGGGAATTTCTCCTTCTGTAACATTACCTTTTTCTCACCCGCCAGGAAGCAAGGCCCCTCCCGTGGCATTGCACAAAGGGTTTCTGCCTCAGGAAGAAAGGCACTTCTCCTTGGCAGCTTGAATGCTTTTTCCTATCATCACTCCCAGTTAACTACCCCAGGGAGGACGGTGCTCAGCTTGAGCGGTAGAAACCAGCAGCGACCAGAGCCCTATAGCTAAAGCTCTCCTTTCTTGACCCAAGCACAAAGTCCCTCTCCCCTGAGGTCGTTGCCTCTCAACCATCCTCCTTCTGGCCAGGAAACCTCACATGTGTTTTACCAGCAGGATACCAGCCTTTCAGGCAAACTGCAGGAATGCGCCTCTACTCACCCCAGGAAACTAAACTGAGCGCCTCTCGTCTTGCGGCTGAGGACAAAGTGTATTTCAGAGCTCTGCAACCTTTCACCCACCCTGCCTCCTCTGGTGGGGACTCCATGACAGAGACAGTACACCGTCAGCGAAATCCCGTTCGTCTCAATCGGACAGGACAGAAATGTTTACTGCTCGGGAAACGGGCCTTCCTCGGCAGGGGGAACACTTTCTGGCCAGCGCAGGCTTGCACCTGCTACCTGGAGGCAGCTGGAGAGTACCGTGAGGAACCCGTGGTAGTGCCGGCTTGCCGGGCCAACAGTAGCCGGATGCCGTTGTGACTGAGGAGTTTCACATGCCGAATCAATAGAGTGTGCGACCCCCTCCAAACTCGAGAGTGCCTCCGACTCCCCCACGACCTAAGGGGAGCAGCTGGCAGGATACACGTTTCACACAGTACTTGCTTCTACCAGGCAGGCTGAGATGAGTGCCCTTTTCAAGTGGCTCTTCTGATCTTGCTTTGACTGTCAGTCTAACACAGCTCCACAGGTACCTGACTTCCACGTGATCCTCCCCCCAAAGATAGAGTGCTGCTCCTCGACTTGCCCTGCAGTAGAGTGTATGCCAGCGGTACTGTCGTGTAGGACAGACGGGTATAAGCAGGTAACACTCAAGCCTCTTCCTGCCATACTCCTCCTCTAAGCGGCCCCCGTTCGCAATCAAAGCTGCCCCTGGCAAAACTACTCTGAGCCACCCCCAGGGATCCACGAACAGTGCGAATTCCTCCTTCTGTAATCATATCTTTTTGCTCAGCTGGCAGGTAAAGAAGGCCCTTCCCATGGCACTGAAGAAAGGCTTTCGGCTGCAGAAAGGAAGCCACGTCTCTTCGGGCAGGTTGACGGCTTATTTCCTCCCATTCGCAATTAAATACCACAAGGAGGAGGGTGTTCGGTTTAGGCCCTAGAAGCAGCCGCGAGCAAAGCCGTATGCCTAAAACACGCCTCGAGTGAGCCAAGGGCGAAAGCCCATCTCCACAGGGGTCGATGTCCTCTGAACCGTCTTCCGCCTGGCTAGGAAACCTCACGTATGTTTCAGCAGTAGTACAGCAGCCTTTCAAACAGACTTGAAGGCACTCGACTCTAGTCACACTAGGAAACTACGCTGAGCGCTTCTTATCCCTCGGCGGAAGAGGGAGAGGTTTGCAGAGCTCTGCATCCATTCTAACACACTGCGCCCTCCTCTGGTGTTTACTCTTGGACAGAGAGTACGACGTGAGCGAAATTCCTTTTGCCTCCATGGGACAAGCCGAACCTATTGCTGCTTGGAATACGGATCATTTTAGGCAGTGGAGAAGATGTCTGGGCAACTCACCGTTGCCTCTCTTACCTGAAGGCAGCTATAAAGTAACGTGCGGAACCCGTTGTAGTGTAGGCCTTGCAGAGGCACTGTAGCCTTATTGCAAAGCGACCGAAGTTTCAAGAGCCGGAGCCATACAGTGGGTGAGATGTCTGAGTTCTGGCATGCCTGAGACTCACCCATGGTCTAGAGAGAGAAGCTGGGACGATGCACATTTCACACAGCCGTGACTGTGGATGAATCTACCGTGCACGCTGACACAAGGGCATGTCTCAAGCGCCTCTTCTCAATTTGCACGGCCGTCCCTTTGACAGGGCGCCCCATGCACTTGACTGCCATTAGGCCATCCACCTAAGGAAGGGGCTCTGCCACTAGACACTCCCTGCCGTACGTAGCCAGCAAGCAAGCGCTGCGCCTCGTGGAAGGGAAACCGGCCTAACCAGGTAACACTCAACACTCGGCCTTCCAAATGCTTCCACTCAACGGTCAACGTTCGCCCTGAAAGCTGCCCTCGGTCAAACTCCACTGAGCACTGCAAGGCCTCAACGCAAAGTGCACATCTTGCCTTCTGCGACATTACCATTTGCACACACCCCAGGAACCCAAGGCCCTTCCCATGGCATTGCAGGACGGCTTTCTGCTTCAGAGAGGAAGCTACTTCCCTTGGCCAGGTTGAGCGCTCTTCCCATCATTCTCAGTGTACTACCACAGGGAGGAGGTGCTTCACTTCAGCCCCTGGAAGCAGGAGGGACAAAGTCCCATGCCTAAAGCTCTCCTCTCCTTATCCGAACGACACATCCTGTCTCCGGGGGTGGGGGGGGGGTGGGGTGGGGTGCGGGGGTTGGGGCGGGGGTGGGGTAGGGTCGATGTCTTCTCAAGCGTCCTCCTGGCCCTTGCGGCTAGGGAAAACTCGCATAATGTTTTAGCCCTAGGACACCAGGCTTTCATACAAACTTGAAAGCATTCGCCTCTAGGCACCGAGGAACCTAAGCTGAGCCCTGCTCGTCATTCGGCTGTCGACGAAGAGTATGGCACACCTTTGCCACCATTCTCCCGCCCTGCACCCTTTGGGGAGGACTGTTTGACAGAGACAGTACGGTATGGCCGAATTCCCTTTCCTCTCAATTTGAAACGGCCAACATGTTTCCTGGTCGGCTTTCAGGTCGTTTAAGACAGTGGAAACGCTTTCCAGCCCGCTCACCCTCGCCTCCCCTTGCTGAAGGCAGATATAAAGTAACGTGAGGAGACCGTTGCAATGTAGCGTTGCCAGTGGAATTGTAGCCTTATTCCAAAGTGAGCGAAGAGTCTCACAAGCCGATTGAACCCAACGTGTGAGGATGCTGAGGTCTAGCAGGCAGCAGACTCACCCAGGGCCTTCGGAGAGCGGTGCGTAGGACACACATTTTACACATCCTTCACTGTAGACGAGTGTACCGTGCACACTGAGACGAGTGCAGGTTTCAAGGGCCTCCTGTGAACATGCCCGGTTGTCCCCTTAAGGGCGCCCCGTGCACTTGACTTCCATTTGATCAGCCACCTAAGGAGAGGGCTCTGCACGTAGAATTCCCTGCAGTCGCCAGAGAGCAAGCCCTGCTCTCTTGCGTCGGAGAGACAGGTCTCCCCAGGTAACCCTAAAGACTGGGCCTTTCAAATGATTCCACCAGTGGTCCACGTTGGCAGTGAGAGCTGCCCTCGGCCAAACTCCTCTGAGCAACGCCAGGGCTCCACACAGTGCGGGAATTTCTCCTTCTGTAACATTACCTTTTTCTCACCCGCCAGGAAGCAAGGCCCCTCCCGTGGCATTGCACAAAGGGTTTCTGCCTCAGGAAGAAAGGCACTTCTCCTTGGCAGCTTGAATGCTTTTTCCTATCATCACTCCCAGTTAACTACCCCAGGGAGGACGGTGCTCAGCTTGAGCGGTAGAAACCAGCAGCGACCAGAGCCCTATAGCTAAAGCTCTCCTTTCTTGACCCAAGCACAAAGTCCCTCTCCCCTGAGGTCGTTGCCTCTCAACCATCCTCCTTCTGGCCAGGAAACCTCACATGTGTTTTACCAGCAGGATACCAGCCTTTCAGGCAAACTGCAGGAATGCGCCTCTACTCACCCCAGGAAACTAAACTGAGCGCCTCTCGTCTTGCGGCTGAGGACAAAGTGTATTTCAGAGCTCTGCAACCTTTCACCCACCCTGCCTCCTCTGGTGGGGACTCCATGACAGAGACAGTACACCGTCAGCGAAATCCCGTTCGTCTCAATCGGACAGGACAGAAATGTTTACTGCTCGGGAAACGGGCCTTCCTCGGCAGGGGAAACACTTTCTGGCCAGCGCAGGCTTGCACCTGCTACCTGGAGGCAGCTGGAGAGTACCGTGAGGAACCCGTGGTAGTGCCGGCTTGCCGGGCCAACAGTAGCCGGATGCCGTTGTGACTGAGGAGTTTCACATGCCGAATCAATAGAGTGTGCGACCCCCTCCAAACTCGAGAGTGCCTCCGACTCCCCCACGACCTAAGGGGAGCAGCTGGCAGGATACACGTTTCACACAGTACTTGCTTCTACCAGGCAGGCTGAGATGAGTGCCCTTTTCAAGTGGCTCTTCTGATCTTGCTTTGACTGTCAGTCTAACACAGCTCCACAGGTACCTGACTTCCACGTGATCCTCCCCCCAAAGATAGAGTGCTGCTCCTCGACTTGCCCTGCAGTAGAGTGTATGCCAGCGGTACTGTCGTGTAGGACAGACGGGTATAAGCAGGTAACACTCAAGCCTCTTCCTGCCATACTCCTCCTCTAAGCGGCCCCCGTTCGCAATCAAAGCTGCCCCTGGCAAAACTACTCTGAGCCACCCCCAGGGATCCACGAACAGTGCGAATTCCTCCTTCTGTAATCATATCTTTTTGCTCAGCTGGCAGGTAAAGAAGGCCCTTCCCATGGCACTGAAGAAAGGCTTTCGGCTGCAGAAAGGAAGCCACGTCTCTTCGGGCAGGTTGACGGCTTATTTCCTCCCATTCGCAATTAAATACCACAAGGAGGAGGGTGTTCGGTTTAGGCCCTAGAAGCAGCCGCGAGCAAAGCCGTATGCCTAAAACACGCCTCGAGTGAGCCAAGGGCGAAAGCCCATCTCCACAGGGGTCGATGTCCTCTGAACCGTCTTCCGCCTGGCTAGGAAACCTCACGTATGTTTCAGCAGTAGTACAGCAGCCTTTCAAACAGACTTGAAGGCACTCGACTCTAGTCACACTAGGAAACTACGCTGAGCGCTTCTTATCCCTCGGCGGAAGAGGGAGAGGTTTGCAGAGCTCTGCATCCATTCTAACACACTGCGCCCTCCTCTGGTGTTTACTCTTGGACAGAGAGTACGACGTGAGCGAAATTCCTTTTGCCTCCATGGGACAAGCCGAACCTATTGCTGCTTGGAATACGGATCATTTTAGGCAGTGGAGAAGATGTCTGGGCAACTCACCGTTGCCTCTCTTACCTGAAGGCAGCTATAAAGTAACGTGCGGAACCCGTTGTAGTGTAGGCCTTGCAGAGGCACTGTAGCCTTATTGCAAAGCGACCGAAGTTTCAAGAGCCGGAGCCATACAGTGGGTGAGATGTCTGAGTTCTGGCATGCCTGAGACTCACCCATGGTCTAGAGAGAGAAGCTGGGACGATGCACATTTCACACAGCCTTGACTGTGGATGAATCTACCGTGCACGCTGACACAAGGGCATGTCTCAAGCGCCTCTTCTCAATTTGCACGGCCGTCCCTTTGACAGGGCGCCCCATGCACTTGACTGCCATTAGGCCATCCACCTAAGGAAGGGGCTCTGCCACTAGACACTCCCTGCCGTACGTAGCCAGCAAGCAAGCGCTGCGCCTCGTGGAAGGGAAACCGGCCTAACCAGGTAACACTCAACACTCGGCCTTCCAAATGCTTCCACTCAACGGTCAACGTTCGCCCTGAAAGCTGCCCTCGGTCAAACTCCACTGAGCACTGCAAGGCCTCAACGCAAAGTGCACATCTTGCCTTCTGCGACATTACCATTTGCACACACCCCAGGAACCCAAGGCCCTTCCCATGGCATTGCAGGACGGCTTTCTGCTTCAGAGAGGAAGCTACTTCCCTTGGCCAGGTTGAGCGCTCTTCCCATCATTCTCAGTGTACTACCACAGGGAGGAGGTGCTTCACTTCAGCCCCTGGAAGCAGGAGGGACAAAGTCCCATGCCTAAAGCTCTCCTCTCCTTATCCGAACGACACATCCTGTCTCCGGGGGTGGGGGGGGGTGGGGTGGGGTGCGGGGGTTGGGGCGGGGGTGGGGTAGGGTCGATGTCTTCTCAAGCGTCCTCCTGGCCCTTGCGGCTAGGGAAAACTCGCATAATGTTTTAGCCCTAGGACACCAGGCTTTCATACAAACTTGAAAGCATTCGCCTCTAGGCACCGAGGAACCTAAGCTGAGCCCTGCTCGTCATTCGGCTGTCGACGAAGAGTATGGCACACCTTTGCCACCATTCTCCCGCCCTGCACCCTTTGGGGAGGACTGTTTGACAGAGACAGTACGGTATGGCCGAATTCCCTTTCCTCTCAATTTGAAACGGCCAACATGTTTCCTGGTCGGCTTTCAGGTCGTTTAAGACAGTGGAAACGCTTTCCAGCCCGCTCACCCTCGCCTCCCCTTGCTGAAGGCAGATATAAAGTAACGTGAGGAGACCGTTGCAATGTAGCGTTGCCAGTGGAATTGTAGCCTTATTCCAAAGTGAGCGAAGAGTCTCACAAGCCGATTGAACCCAACGTGTGAGGATGCTGAGGTCTAGCAGGCAGCAGACTCACCCAGGGCCTTCGGAGAGCGGTGCGTAGGACACACATTTTACACATCCTTCACTGTAGACGAGTGTACCGTGCACACTGAGACGAGTGCAGGTTTCAAGGGCCTCCTGTGAACATGCCCGGTTGTCCCCTTAAGGGCGCCCCGTGCACTTGACTTCCATTTGATCAGCCACCTAAGGAGAGGGCTCTGCACGTAGAATTCCCTGCAGTCGCCAGAGAGCAAGCCCTGCTCTCTTGCGTCGGAGAGACAGGTCTCCCCAGGTAACCCTAAAGACTGGGCCTTTCAAATGATTCCACCAGTGGTCCACGTTGGCAGTGAGAGCTGCCCTCGGCCAAACTCCTCTGAGCAACGCCAGGGCTCCACACAGTGCGGGAATTTCTCCTTCTGTAACATTACCTTTTTCTCACCCGCCAGGAAGCAAGGCCCCTCCCGTGGCATTGCACAAAGGGTTTCTGCCTCAGGAAGAAAGGCACTTCTCCTTGGCAGCTTGAATGCTTTTTCCTATCATCACTCCCAGTTAACTACCCCAGGGAGGACGGTGCTCAGCTTGAGCGGTAGAAACCAGCAGCGACCAGAGCCCTATAGCTAAAGCTCTCCTTTCTTGACCCAAGCACAAAGTCCCTCTCCCCTGAGGTCGTTGCCTCTCAACCATCCTCCTTCTGGCCAGGAAACCTCACATGTGTTTTACCAGCAGGATACCAGCCTTTCAGGCAAACTGCAGGAATGCGCCTCTACTCACCCCAGGAAACTAAACTGAGCGCCTCTCGTCTTGCGGCTGAGGACAAAGTGTATTTCAGAGCTCTGCAACCTTTCACCCACCCTGCCTCCTCTGGTGGGGACTCCATGACAGAGACAGTACACCGTCAGCGAAATCCCGTTCGTCTCAATCGGACAGGACAGAAATGTTTACTGCTCGGGAAACGGGCCTTCCTCGGCAGGGGAAACACTTTCTGGCCAGCGCAGGCTTGCACCTGCTACCTGGAGGCAGCTGGAGAGTACCGTGAGGAACCCGTGGTAGTGCCGGCTTGCCGGGCCAACAGTAGCCGGATGCCGTTGTGACTGAGGAGTTTCACATGCCGAATCAATAGAGTGTGCGACCCCCTCCAAACTCGAGAGTGCCTCCGACTCCCCCACGACCTAAGGGGAGCAGCTGGCAGGATACACGTTTCACACAGTACTTGCTTCTACCAGGCAGGCTGAGATGAGTGCCCTTTTCAAGTGGCTCTTCTGATCTTGCTTTGACTGTCAATCTAACACAGCTCCACAGGTACCTGACTTCCACGTGATCCTCCCCCCAAAGATAGAGTGCTGCTCCTCGACTTGCCCTGCAGTAGAGTGTATGCCAGCGGTACTGTCGTGTAGGACAGACGGGTATAAGCAGGTAACACTCAAGCCTCTTCCTGCCATACTCCTCCTCTAAGCGGCCCCCGTTCGCAATCAAAGCTGCCCCTGGCAAAACTACTCTGAGCCACCCCCAGGGATCCACGAACAGTGCGAATTCCTCCTTCTGTAATCATATCTTTTTGCTCAGCTGGCAGGTAAAGAAGGCCCTTCCCATGGCACTGAAGAAAGGCTTTCGGCTGCAGAAAGGAAGCCACGTCTCTTCGGGCAGGTTGACGGCTTATTTCCTCCCATTCGCAATTAAATACCACAAGGAGGAGGGTGTTCGGTTTAGGCCCTAGAAGCAGCCGCGAGCAAAGCCGTATGCCTAAAACACGCCTCGAGTGAGCCAAGGGCGAAAGCCCATCTCCACAGGGGTCGATGTCCTCTGAACCGTCTTCCGCCTGGCTAGGAAACCTCACGTATGTTTCAGCAGTAGTACAGCAGCCTTTCAAACAGACTTGAAGGCACTCGACTCTAGTCACACTAGGAAACTACGCTGAGCGCTTCTTATCCCTCGGCGGAAGAGGGAGAGGTTTGCAGAGCTCTGCATCCATTCTAACACACTGCGCCCTCCTCTGGTGTTTACTCTTGGACAGAGAGTACGACGTGAGCGAAATTCCTTTTGCCTCCATGGGACAAGCCGAACCTATTGCTGCTTGGAATACGGATCATTTTAGGCAGTGGAGAAGATGTCTGGGCAACTCACCGTTGCCTCTCTTACCTGAAGGCAGCTATAAAGTAACGTGCGGAACCCGTTGTAGTGTAGGCCTTGCAGAGGCACTGTAGCCTTATTGCAAAGCGACCGAAGTTTCAAGAGCCGGAGCCATACAGTGGGTGAGATGTCTGAGTTCTGGCATGCCTGAGACTCACCCATGGTCTAGAGAGAGAAGCTGGGACGATGCACATTTCACACAGCCGTGACTGTGGATGAATCTACCGTGCACGCTGACACAAGGGCATGTCTCAAGCGCCTCTTCTCAATTTGCACGGCCGTCCCTTTGACAGGGCGCCCCATGCACTTGACTGCCATTAGGCCATCCACCTAAGGAAGGGGCTCTGCCACTAGACACTCCCTGCCGTACGTAGCCAGCAAGCAAGCGCTGCGCCTCGTGGAAGGGAAACCGGCCTAACCAGGTAACACTCAACACTCGGCCTTCCAAATGCTTCCACTCAACGGTCAACGTTCGCCCTGAAAGCTGCCCTCGGTCAAACTCCACTGAGCACTGCAAGGCCTCAACGCAAAGTGCACATCTTGCCTTCTGCGACATTACCATTTGCACACACCCCAGGAACCCAAGGCCCTTCCCATGGCATTGCAGGACGGCTTTCTGCTTCAGAGAGGAAGCTACTTCCCTTGGCCAGGTTGAGCGCTCTTCCCATCATTCTCAGTGTACTACCACAGGGAGGAGGTGCTTCACTTCAGCCCCTGGAAGCAGGAGGGACAAAGTCCCATGCCTAAAGCTCTCCTCTCCTTATCCGAACGACACATCCTGTCTCCGGGGGTGGGGGGGGGTGGGGTGGGGTGCGGGGGTTGGGGCGGGGGTGGGGTAGGGTCGATGTCTTCTCAAGCGTCCTCCTGGCCCTTGCGGCTAGGGAAAACTCGCATAATGTTTTAGCCCTAGGACACCAGGCTTTCATACAAACTTGAAAGCATTCGCCTCTAGGCACCGAGGAACCTAAGCTGAGCCCTGCTCGTCATTCGGCTGTCGACGAAGAGTATGGCACACCTTTGCCACCATTCTCCCGCCCTGCACCCTTTGGGGAGGACCGTTTGACAGAGACAGTACGGTATGGCCGAATTCCCTTTCCTCTCAATTTGAAACGGCCAACATGTTTCCTGGTCGGCTTTCAGGTCGTTTAAGACAGTGGAAACGCTTTCCAGCCCGCTCACCCTCGCCTCCCCTTGCTGAAGGCAGATATAAAGTAACGTGAGGAGACCGTTGCAATGTAGCGTTGCCAGTGGAATTGTAGCCTTATTCCAAAGTGAGCGAAGAGTCTCGCAAGCCGATTGAACCCAACGTGTGAGGATGCTGAGGTCTAGCAGGCAGCAGACTCACCCAGGGCCTTCGGAGAGCGGTGCGTAGGACACACATTTTACACATCCTTCACTGTAGACGAGTGTACCGTGCACACTGAGACGAGTGCAGGTTTCAAGGGCCTCCTGTGAACATGCCCGGTTGTCCCCTTAAGGGCGCCCCGTGCACTTGACTTCCATTTGATCAGCCACCTAAGGAGAGGGCTCTGCACGTAGAATTCCCTGCAGTCGCCAGAGAGCAAGCCCTGCTCTCTTGCGTCGGAGAGACAGGTCTCCCCAGGTAACCCTAAAGACTGGGCCTTTCAAATGATTCCACCAGTGGTCCACGTTGGCAGTGAGAGCTGCCCTCGGCCAAACTCCTCTGAGCAACGCCAGGGCTCCACACAGTGCGGGAATTTCTCCTTCTGTAACATTACCTTTTTCTCACCCGCCAGGAAGCAAGGCCCCTCCCGTGGCATTGCACAAAGGGTTTCTGCCTCAGGAAGAAAGGCACTTCTCCTTGGCAGCTTGAATGCTTTTTCCTATCATCACTCCCAGTTAACTACCCCAGGGAGGACGGTGCTCAGCTTGAGCGGTAGAAACCAGCAGCGACCAGAGCCCTATAGCTAAAGCTCTCCTTTCTTGACCCAAGCACAAAGTCCCTCTCCCCTGAGGTCGTTGCCTCTCAACCATCCTCCTTCTGGCCAGGAAACCTCACATGTGTTTTACCAGCAGGATACCAGCCTTTCAGGCAAACTGCAGGAATGCGCCTCTACTCACCCCAGGAAACTAAACTGAGCGCCTCTCGTCTTGCGGCTGAGGACAAAGTGTATTTCAGAGCTCTGCAACCTTTCACCCACCCTGCCTCCTCTGGTGGGGACTCCATGACAGAGACAGTACACCGTCAGCGAAATCCCGTTCGTCTCAATCGGACAGGACAGAAATGTTTACTGCTCGGGAAACGGGCCTTCCTCGGCAGGGGAAACACTTTCTGGCCAGCGCAGGCTTGCACCTGCTACCTGGAGGCAGCTGGAGAGTACCGTGAGGAACCCGTGGTAGTGCCGGCTTGCCGGGCCAACAGTAGCCGGATGCCGTTGTGACTGAGGAGTTTCACATGCCGAATCAATAGAGTGTGCGACCCCCTCCAAACTCGAGAGTGCCTCCGACTCCCCCACGACCTAAGGGGAGCAGCTGGCAGGATACACGTTTCACACAGTACTTGCTTCTACCAGGCAGGCTGAGATGAGTGCCCTTTTCAAGTGGCTCTTCTGATCTTGCTTTGACTGTCAATCTAACACAGCTCCACAGGTACCTGACTTCCACGTGATCCTCCCCCCAAAGATAGAGTGCTGCTCCTCGACTTGCCCTGCAGTAGAGTGTATGCCAGCGGTACTGTCGTGTAGGACAGACGGGTATAAGCAGGTAACACTCAAGCCTCTTCCTGCCATACTCCTCCTCTAAGCGGCCCCCGTTCGCAATCAAAGCTGCCCCTGGCAAAACTACTCTGAGCCACCCCCAGGGATCCACGAACAGTGCGAATTCCTCCTTCTGTAATCATATCTTTTTGCTCAGCTGGCAGGTAAAGAAGGCCCTTCCCATGGCACTGAAGAAAGGCTTTCGGCTGCAGAAAGGAAGCCACGTCTCTTCGGGCAGGTTGACGGCTTATTTCCTCCCATTCGCAATTAAATACCACAAGGAGGAGGGTGTTCGGTTTAGGCCCTAGAAGCAGCCGCGAGCAAAGCCGTATGCCTAAAACACGCCTCGAGTGAGCCAAGGGCGAAAGCCCATCTCCACAGGGGTCGATGTCCTCTGAACCGTCTTCCGCCTGGCTAGGAAACCTCACGTATGTTTCAGCAGTAGTACAGCAGCCTTTCAAACAGACTTGAAGGCACTCGACTCTAGTCACACTAGGAAACTACGCTGAGCGCTTCTTATCCCTCGGCGGAAGAGGGAGAGGTTTGCAGAGCTCTGCATCCATTCTAACACACTGCGCCCTCCTCTGGTGTTTACTCTTGGACAGAGAGTACGACGTGAGCGAAATTCCTTTTGCCTCCATGGGACAAGCCGAACCTATTGCTGCTTGGAATACGGATCATTTTAGGCAGTGGAGAAGATGTCTGGGCAACTCACCGTTGCCTCTCTTACCTGAAGGCAGCTATAAAGTAACGTGCGGAACCCGTTGTAGTGTAGGCCTTGCAGAGGCACTGTAGCCTTATTGCAAAGCGACCGAAGTTTCAAGAGCCGGAGCCATACAGTGGGTGAGATGTCTGAGTTCTGGCATGCCTGAGACTCACCCATGGTCTAGAGAGAGAAGCTGGGACGATGCACATTTCACACAGCCGTGACTGTGGATGAATCTACCGTGCACGCTGACACAAGGGCATGTCTCAAGCGCCTCTTCTCAATTTGCACGGCCGTCCCTTTGACAGGGCGCCCCATGCACTTGACTGCCATTAGGCCATCCACCTAAGGAAGGGGCTCTGCCACTAGACACTCCCTGCCGTACGTAGCCAGCAAGCAAGCGCTGCGCCTCGTGGAAGGGAAACCGGCCTAACCAGGTAACACTCAACACTCGGCCTTCCAAATGCTTCCACTCAACGGTCAACGTTCGCCCTGAAAGCTGCCCTCGGTCAAACTCCACTGAGCACTGCAAGGCCTCAACGCAAAGTGCACATCTTGCCTTCTGCGACATTACCATTTGCACACACCCCAGGAACCCAAGGCCCTTCCCATGGCATTGCAGGACGGCTTTCTGCTTCAGAGAGGAAGCTACTTCCCTTGGCCAGGTTGAGCGCTCTTCCCATCATTCTCAGTGTACTACCACAGGGAGGAGGTGCTTCACTTCAGCCCCTGGAAGCAGGAGGGACAAAGTCCCATGCCTAAAGCTCTCCTCTCCTTATCCGAACGACACATCCTGTCTCCGGGGGTGGGGGGGGGTGGGGTGGGGTGCGGGGGTTGGGGCGGGGGTGGGGTAGGGTCGATGTCTTCTCAAGCGTCCTCCTGGCCCTTGCGGCTAGGGAAAACTCGCATAATGTTTTAGCCCTAGGACACCAGGCTTTCATACAAACTTGAAAGCATTCGCCTCTAGGCACCGAGGAACCTAAGCTGAGCCCTGCTCGTCATTCGGCTGTCGACGAAGAGTATGGCACACCTTTGCCACCATTCTCCCGCCCTGCACCCTTTGGGGAGGACCGTTTGACAGAGACAGTACGGTATGGCCGAATTCCCTTTCCTCTCAATTTGAAACGGCCAACATGTTTCCTGGTCGGCTTTCAGGTCGTTTAAGACAGTGGAAACGCTTTCCAGCCCGCTCACCCTCGCCTCCCCTTGCTGAAGGCAGATATAAAGTAACGTGAGGAGACCGTTGCAATGTAGCGTTGCCAGTGGAATTGTAGCCTTATTCCAAAGTGAGCGAAGAGTCTCGCAAGCCGATTGAACCCAACGTGTGAGGATGCTGAGGTCTAGCAGGCAGCAGACTCACCCAGGGCCTTCGGAGAGCGGTGCGTAGGACACACATTTTACACATCCTTCACTGTAGACGAGTGTACCGTGCACACTGAGACGAGTGCAGGTTTCAAGGGCCTCCTGTGAACATGCCCGGTTGTCCCCTTAAGGGCGCCCCGTGCACTTGACTTCCATTTGATCAGCCACCTAAGGAGAGGGCTCTGCACGTAGAATTCCCTGCAGTCGCCAGAGAGCAAGCCCTGCTCTCTTGCGTCGGAGAGACAGGTCTCCCCAGGTAACCCTAAAGACTGGGCCTTTCAAATGATTCCACCAGTGGTCCACGTTGGCAGTGAGAGCTGCCCTCGGCCAAACTCCTCTGAGCAACGCCAGGGCTCCACACAGTGCGGGAATTTCTCCTTCTGTAACATTACCTTTTTCTCACCCGCCAGGAAGCAAGGCCCCTCCCGTGGCATTGCACAAAGGGTTTCTGCCTCAGGAAGAAAGGCACTTCTCCTTGGCAGCTTGAATGCTTTTTCCTATCATCACTCCCAGTTAACTACCCCAGGGAGGACGGTGCTCAGCTTGAGCGGTAGAAACCAGCAGCGACCAGAGCCCTATAGCTAAAGCTCTCCTTTCTTGACCCAAGCACAAAGTCCCTCTCCCCTGAGGTCGTTGCCTCTCAACCATCCTCCTTCTGGCCAGGAAACCTCACATGTGTTTTACCAGCAGGATACCAGCCTTTCAGGCAAACTGCAGGAATGCGCCTCTACTCACCCCAGGAAACTAAACTGAGCGCCTCTCGTCTTGCGGCTGAGGACAAAGTGTATTTCAGAGCTCTGCAACCTTTCACCCACCCTGCCTCCTCTGGTGGGGACTCCATGACAGAGACAGTACACCGTCAGCGAAATCCCGTTCGTCTCAATCGGACAGGACAGAAATGTTTACTGCTCGGGAAACGGGCCTTCCTCGGCAGGGGAAACACTTTCTGGCCAGCGCAGGCTTGCACCTGCTACCTGGAGGCAGCTGGAGAGTACCGTGAGGAACCCGTGGTAGTGCCGGCTTGCCGGGCCAACAGTAGCCGGATGCCGTTGTGACTGAGGAGTTTCACATGCCGAATCAATAGAGTGTGCGACCCCCTCCAAACTCGAGAGTGCCTCCGACTCCCCCACGACCTAAGGGGAGCAGCTGGCAGGATACACGTTTCACACAGTACTTGCTTCTACCAGGCAGGCTGAGATGAGTGCCCTTTTCAAGTGGCTCTTCTGATCTTGCTTTGACTGTCAATCTAACACAGCTCCACAGGTACCTGACTTCCACGTGATCCTCCCCCCAAAGATAGAGTGCTGCTCCTCGACTTGCCCTGCAGTAGAGTGTATGCCAGCGGTACTGTCGTGTAGGACAGACGGGTATAAGCAGGTAACACTCAAGCCTCTTCCTGCCATACTCCTCCTCTAAGCGGCCCCCGTTCGCAATCAAAGCTGCCCCTGGCAAAACTACTCTGAGCCACCCCCAGGGATCCACGAACAGTGCGAATTCCTCCTTCTGTAATCATATCTTTTTGCTCAGCTGGCAGGTAAAGAAGGCCCTTCCCATGGCACTGAAGAAAGGCTTTCGGCTGCAGAAAGGAAGCCACGTCTCTTCGGGCAGGTTGACGGCTTATTTCCTCCCATTCGCAATTAAATACCACAAGGAGGAGGGTGTTCGGTTTAGGCCCTAGAAGCAGCCGCGAGCAAAGCCGTATGCCTAAAACACGCCTCGAGTGAGCCAAGGGCGAAAGCCCATCTCCACAGGGGTCGATGTCCTCTGAACCGTCTTCCGCCTGGCTAGGAAACCTCACGTATGTTTCAGCAGTAGTACAGCAGCCTTTCAAACAGACTTGAAGGCACTCGACTCTAGTCACACTAGGAAACTACGCTGAGCGCTTCTTATCCCTCGGCGGAAGAGGGAGAGGTTTGCAGAGCTCTGCATCCATTCTAACACACTGCGCCCTCCTCTGGTGTTTACTCTTGGACAGAGAGTACGACGTGAGCGAAATTCCTTTTGCCTCCATGGGACAAGCCGAACCTATTGCTGCTTGGAATACGGATCATTTTAGGCAGTGGAGAAGATGTCTGGGCAACTCACCGTTGCCTCTCTTACCTGAAGGCAGCTATAAAGTAACGTGCGGAACCCGTTGTAGTGTAGGCCTTGCAGAGGCACTGTAGCCTTATTGCAAAGCGACCGAAGTTTCAAGAGCCGGAGCCATACAGTGGGTGAGATGTCTGAGTTCTGGCATGCCTGAGACTCACCCATGGTCTAGAGAGAGAAGCTGGGACGATGCACATTTCACACAGCCGTGACTGTGGATGAATCTACCGTGCACGCTGACACAAGGGCATGTCTCAAGCGCCTCTTCTCAATTTGCACGGCCGTCCCTTTGACAGGGCGCCCCATGCACTTGACTGCCATTAGGCCATCCACCTAAGGAAGGGGCTCTGCCACTAGACACTCCCTGCCGTACGTAGCCAGCAAGCAAGCGCTGCGCCTCGTGGAAGGGAAACCGGCCTAACCAGGTAACACTCAACACTCGGCCTTCCAAATGCTTCCACTCAACGGTCAACGTTCGCCCTGAAAGCTGCCCTCGGTCAAACTCCACTGAGCACTGCAAGGCCTCAACGCAAAGTGCACATCTTGCCTTCTGCGACATTACCATTTGCACACACCCCAGGAACCCAAGGCCCTTCCCATGGCATTGCAGGACGGCTTTCTGCTTCAGAGAGGAAGCTACTTCCCTTGGCCAGGTTGAGCGCTCTTCCCATCATTCTCAGTGTACTACCACAGGGAGGAGGTGCTTCACTTCAGCCCCTGGAAGCAGGAGGGACAAAGTCCCATGCCTAAAGCTCTCCTCTCCTTATCCGAACGACACATCCTGTCTCCGGGGGTGGGGGGGGGTGGGGTGGGGTGCGGGGGTTGGGGCGGGGGTGGGGTAGGGTCGATGTCTTCTCAAGCGTCCTCCTGGCCCTTGCGGCTAGGGAAAACTCGCATAATGTTTTAGCCCTAGGACACCAGGCTTTCATACAAACTTGAAAGCATTCGCCTCTAGGCACCGAGGAACCTAAGCTGAGCCCTGCTCGTCATTCGGCTGTCGACGAAGAGTATGGCACACCTTTGCCACCATTCTCCCGCCCTGCACCCTTTGGGGAGGACCGTTTGACAGAGACAGTACGGTATGGCCGAATTCCCTTTCCTCTCAATTTGAAACGGCCAACATGTTTCCTGGTCGGCTTTCAGGTCGTTTAAGACAGTGGAAACGCTTTCCAGCCCGCTCACCCTCGCCTCCCCTTGCTGAAGGCAGATATAAAGTAACGTGAGGAGACCGTTGCAATGTAGCGTTGCCAGTGGAATTGTAGCCTTATTCCAAAGTGAGCGAAGAGTCTCGCAAGCCGATTGAACCCAACGTGTGAGGATGCTGAGGTCTAGCAGGCAGCAGACTCACCCAGGGCCTTCGGAGAGCGGTGCGTAGGACACACATTTTACACATCCTTCACTGTAGACGAGTGTACCGTGCACACTGAGACGAGTGCAGGTTTCAAGGGCCTCCTGTGAACATGCCCGGTTGTCCCCTTAAGGGCGCCCCGTGCACTTGACTTCCATTTGATCAGCCACCTAAGGAGAGGGCTCTGCACGTAGAATTCCCTGCAGTCGCCAGAGAGCAAGCCCTGCTCTCTTGCGTCGGAGAGACAGGTCTCCCCAGGTAACCCTAAAGACTGGGCCTTTCAAATGATTCCACCAGTGGTCCACGTTGGCAGTGAGAGCTGCCCTCGGCCAAACTCCTCTGAGCAACGCCAGGGCTCCACACAGTGCGGGAATTTCTCCTTCTGTAACATTACCTTTTTCTCACCCGCCAGGAAGCAAGGCCCCTCCCGTGGCATTGCACAAAGGGTTTCTGCCTCAGGAAGAAAGGCACTTCTCCTTGGCAGCTTGAATGCTTTTTCCTATCATCACTCCCAGTTAACTACCCCAGGGAGGACGGTGCTCAGCTTGAGCGGTAGAAACCAGCAGCGACCAGAGCCCTATAGCTAAAGCTCTCCTTTCTTGACCCAAGCACAAAGTCCCTCTCCCCTGAGGTCGTTGCCTCTCAACCATCCTCCTTCTGGCCAGGAAACCTCACATGTGTTTTACCAGCAGGATACCAGCCTTTCAGGCAAACTGCAGGAATGCGCCTCTACTCACCCCAGGAAACTAAACTGAGCGCCTCTCGTCTTGCGGCTGAGGACAAAGTGTATTTCAGAGCTCTGCAACCTTTCACCCACCCTGCCTCCTCTGGTGGGGACTCCATGACAGAGACAGTACACCGTCAGCGAAATCCCGTTCGTCTCAATCGGACAGGACAGAAATGTTTACTGCTCGGGAAACGGGCCTTCCTCGGCAGGGGAAACACTTTCTGGCCAGCGCAGGCTTGCACCTGCTACCTGGAGGCAGCTGGAGAGTACCGTGAGGAACCCGTGGTAGTGCCGGCTTGCCGGGCCAACAGTAGCCGGATGCCGTTGTGACTGAGGAGTTTCACATGCCGAATCAATAGAGTGTGCGACCCCCTCCAAACTCGAGAGTGCCTCCGACTCCCCCACGACCTAAGGGGAGCAGCTGGCAGGATACACGTTTCACACAGTACTTGCTTCTACCAGGCAGGCTGAGATGAGTGCCCTTTTCAAGTGGCTCTTCTGATCTTGCTTTGACTGTCAATCTAACACAGCTCCACAGGTACCTGACTTCCACGTGATCCTCCCCCCAAAGATAGAGTGCTGCTCCTCGACTTGCCCTGCAGTAGAGTGTATGCCAGCGGTACTGTCGTGTAGGACAGACGGGTATAAGCAGGTAACACTCAAGCCTCTTCCTGCCATACTCCTCCTCTAAGCGGCCCCCGTTCGCAATCAAAGCTGCCCCTGGCAAAACTACTCTGAGCCACCCCCAGGGATCCACGAACAGTGCGAATTCCTCCTTCTGTAATCATATCTTTTTGCTCAGCTGGCAGGTAAAGAAGGCCCTTCCCATGGCACTGAAGAAAGGCTTTCGGCTGCAGAAAGGAAGCCACGTCTCTTCGGGCAGGTTGACGGCTTATTTCCTCCCATTCGCAATTAAATACCACAAGGAGGAGGGTGTTCGGTTTAGGCCCTAGAAGCAGCCGCGAGCAAAGCCGTATGCCTAAAACACGCCTCGAGTGAGCCAAGGGCGAAAGCCCATCTCCACAGGGGTCGATGTCCTCTGAACCGTCTTCCGCCTGGCTAGGAAACCTCACGTATGTTTCAGCAGTAGTACAGCAGCCTTTCAAACAGACTTGAAGGCACTCGACTCTAGTCACACTAGGAAACTACGCTGAGCGCTTCTTATCCCTCGGCGGAAGAGGGAGAGGTTTGCAGAGCTCTGCATCCATTCTAACACACTGCGCCCTCCTCTGGTGTTTACTCTTGGACAGAGAGTACGACGTGAGCGAAATTCCTTTTGCCTCCATGGGACAAGCCGAACCTATTGCTGCTTGGAATACGGATCATTTTAGGCAGTGGAGAAGATGTCTGGGCAACTCACCGTTGCCTCTCTTACCTGAAGGCAGCTATAAAGTAACGTGCGGAACCCGTTGTAGTGTAGGCCTTGCAGAGGCACTGTAGCCTTATTGCAAAGCGACCGAAGTTTCAAGAGCCGGAGCCATACAGTGGGTGAGATGTCTGAGTTCTGGCATGCCTGAGACTCACCCATGGTCTAGAGAGAGAAGCTGGGACGATGCACATTTCACACAGCCGTGACTGTGGATGAATCTACCGTGCACGCTGACACAAGGGCATGTCTCAAGCGCCTCTTCTCAATTTGCACGGCCGTCCCTTTGACAGGGCGCCCCATGCACTTGACTGCCATTAGGCCATCCACCTAAGGAAGGGGCTCTGCCACTAGACACTCCCTGCCGTACGTAGCCAGCAAGCAAGCGCTGCGCCTCGTGGAAGGGAAACCGGCCTAACCAGGTAACACTCAACACTCGGCCTTCCAAATGCTTCCACTCAACGGTCAACGTTCGCCCTGAAAGCTGCCCTCGGTCAAACTCCACTGAGCACTGCAAGGCCTCAACGCAAAGTGCACATCTTGCCTTCTGCGACATTACCATTTGCACACACCCCAGGAACCCAAGGCCCTTCCCATGGCATTGCAGGACGGCTTTCTGCTTCAGAGAGGAAGCTACTTCCCTTGGCCAGGTTGAGCGCTCTTCCCATCATTCTCAGTGTACTACCACAGGGAGGAGGTGCTTCACTTCAGCCCCTGGAAGCAGGAGGGACAAAGTCCCATGCCTAAAGCTCTCCTCTCCTTATCCGAACGACACATCCTGTCTCCGGGGGTGGGGGGGGGTGGGGTGGGGTGCGGGGGTTGGGGCGGGGGTGGGGTAGGGTCGATGTCTTCTCAAGCGTCCTCCTGGCCCTTGCGGCTAGGGAAAACTCGCATAATGTTTTAGCCCTAGGACACCAGGCTTTCATACAAACTTGAAAGCATTCGCCTCTAGGCACCGAGGAACCTAAGCTGAGCCCTGCTCGTCATTCGGCTGTCGACGAAGAGTATGGCACACCTTTGCCACCATTCTCCCGCCCTGCACCCTTTGGGGAGGACCGTTTGACAGAGACAGTACGGTATGGCCGAATTCCCTTTCCTCTCAATTTGAAACGGCCAACATGTTTCCTGGTCGGCTTTCAGGTCGTTTAAGACAGTGGAAACGCTTTCCAGCCCGCTCACCCTCGCCTCCCCTTGCTGAAGGCAGATATAAAGTAACGTGAGGAGACCGTTGCAATGTAGCGTTGCCAGTGGAATTGTAGCCTTATTCCAAAGTGAGCGAAGAGTCTCGCAAGCCGATTGAACCCAACGTGTGAGGATGCTGAGGTCTAGCAGGCAGCAGACTCACCCAGGGCCTTCGGAGAGCGGTGCGTAGGACACACATTTTACACATCCTTCACTGTAGACGAGTGTACCGTGCACACTGAGACGAGTGCAGGTTTCAAGGGCCTCCTGTGAACATGCCCGGTTGTCCCCTTAAGGGCGCCCCGTGCACTTGACTTCCATTTGATCAGCCACCTAAGGAGAGGGCTCTGCACGTAGAATTCCCTGCAGTCGCCAGAGAGCAAGCCCTGCTCTCTTGCGTCGGAGAGACAGGTCTCCCCAGGTAACCCTAAAGACTGGGCCTTTCAAATGATTCCACCAGTGGTCCACGTTGGCAGTGAGAGCTGCCCTCGGCCAAACTCCTCTGAGCAACGCCAGGGCTCCACACAGTGCGGGAATTTCTCCTTCTGTAACATTACCTTTTTCTCACCCGCCAGGAAGCAAGGCCCCTCCCGTGGCATTGCACAAAGGGTTTCTGCCTCAGGAAGAAAGGCACTTCTCCTTGGCAGCTTGAATGCTTTTTCCTATCATCACTCCCAGTTAACTACCCCAGGGAGGACGGTGCTCAGCTTGAGCGGTAGAAACCAGCAGCGACCAGAGCCCTATAGCTAAAGCTCTCCTTTCTTGACCCAAGCACAAAGTCCCTCTCCCCTGAGGTCGTTGCCTCTCAACCATCCTCCTTCTGGCCAGGAAACCTCACATGTGTTTTACCAGCAGGATACCAGCCTTTCAGGCAAACTGCAGGAATGCGCCTCTACTCACCCCAGGAAACTAAACTGAGCGCCTCTCGTCTTGCGGCTGAGGACAAAGTGTATTTCAGAGCTCTGCAACCTTTCACCCACCCTGCCTCCTCTGGTGGGGACTCCATGACAGAGACAGTACACCGTCAGCGAAATCCCGTTCGTCTCAATCGGACAGGACAGAAATGTTTACTGCTCGGGAAACGGGCCTTCCTCGGCAGGGGAAACACTTTCTGGCCAGCGCAGGCTTGCACCTGCTACCTGGAGGCAGCTGGAGAGTACCGTGAGGAACCCGTGGTAGTGCCGGCTTGCCGGGCCAACAGTAGCCGGATGCCGTTGTGACTGAGGAGTTTCACATGCCGAATCAATAGAGTGTGCGACCCCCTCCAAACTCGAGAGTGCCTCCGACTCCCCCACGACCTAAGGGGAGCAGCTGGCAGGATACACGTTTCACACAGTACTTGCTTCTACCAGGCAGGCTGAGATGAGTGCCCTTTTCAAGTGGCTCTTCTGATCTTGCTTTGACTGTCAATCTAACACAGCTCCACAGGTACCTGACTTCCACGTGATCCTCCCCCCAAAGATAGAGTGCTGCTCCTCGACTTGCCCTGCAGTAGAGTGTATGCCAGCGGTACTGTCGTGTAGGACAGACGGGTATAAGCAGGTAACACTCAAGCCTCTTCCTGCCATACTCCTCCTCTAAGCGGCCCCCGTTCGCAATCAAAGCTGCCCCTGGCAAAACTACTCTGAGCCACCCCCAGGGATCCACGAACAGTGCGAATTCCTCCTTCTGTAATCATATCTTTTTGCTCAGCTGGCAGGTAAAGAAGGCCCTTCCCATGGCACTGAAGAAAGGCTTTCGGCTGCAGAAAGGAAGCCACGTCTCTTCGGGCAGGTTGACGGCTTATTTCCTCCCATTCGCAATTAAATACCACAAGGAGGAGGGTGTTCGGTTTAGGCCCTAGAAGCAGCCGCGAGCAAAGCCGTATGCCTAAAACACGCCTCGAGTGAGCCAAGGGCGAAAGCCCATCTCCACAGGGGTCGATGTCCTCTGAACCGTCTTCCGCCTGGCTAGGAAACCTCACGTATGTTTCAGCAGTAGTACAGCAGCCTTTCAAACAGACTTGAAGGCACTCGACTCTAGTCACACTAGGAAACTACGCTGAGCGCTTCTTATCCCTCGGCGGAAGAGGGAGAGGTTTGCAGAGCTCTGCATCCATTCTAACACACTGCGCCCTCCTCTGGTGTTTACTCTTGGACAGAGAGTACGACGTGAGCGAAATTCCTTTTGCCTCCATGGGACAAGCCGAACCTATTGCTGCTTGGAATACGGATCATTTTAGGCAGTGGAGAAGATGTCTGGGCAACTCACCGTTGCCTCTCTTACCTGAAGGCAGCTATAAAGTAACGTGCGGAACCCGTTGTAGTGTAGGCCTTGCAGAGGCACTGTAGCCTTATTGCAAAGCGACCGAAGTTTCAAGAGCCGGAGCCATACAGTGGGTGAGATGTCTGAGTTCTGGCATGCCTGAGACTCACCCATGGTCTAGAGAGAGAAGCTGGGACGATGCACATTTCACACAGCCGTGACTGTGGATGAATCTACCGTGCACGCTGACACAAGGGCATGTCTCAAGCGCCTCTTCTCAATTTGCACGGCCGTCCCTTTGACAGGGCGCCCCATGCACTTGACTGCCATTAGGCCATCCACCTAAGGAAGGGGCTCTGCCACTAGACACTCCCTGCCGTACGTAGCCAGCAAGCAAGCGCTGCGCCTCGTGGAAGGGAAACCGGCCTAACCAGGTAACACTCAACACTCGGCCTTCCAAATGCTTCCACTCAACGGTCAACGTTCGCCCTGAAAGCTGCCCTCGGTCAAACTCCACTGAGCACTGCAAGGCCTCAACGCAAAGTGCACATCTTGCCTTCTGCGACATTACCATTTGCACACACCCCAGGAACCCAAGGCCCTTCCCATGGCATTGCAGGACGGCTTTCTGCTTCAGAGAGGAAGCTACTTCCCTTGGCCAGGTTGAGCGCTCTTCCCATCATTCTCAGTGTACTACCACAGGGAGGAGGTGCTTCACTTCAGCCCCTGGAAGCAGGAGGGACAAAGTCCCATGCCTAAAGCTCTCCTCTCCTTATCCGAACGACACATCCTGTCTCCGGGGGTGGGGGGGGGTGGGGTGGGGTGCGGGGGTTGGGGCGGGGGTGGGGTAGGGTCGATGTCTTCTCAAGCGTCCTCCTGGCCCTTGCGGCTAGGGAAAACTCGCATAATGTTTTAGCCCTAGGACACCAGGCTTTCATACAAACTTGAAAGCATTCGCCTCTAGGCACCGAGGAACCTAAGCTGAGCCCTGCTCGTCATTCGGCTGTCGACGAAGAGTATGGCACACCTTTGCCACCATTCTCCCGCCCTGCACCCTTTGGGGAGGACTGTTTGACAGAGACAGTACGGTATGGCCGAATTCCCTTTCCTCTCAATTTGAAACGGCCAACATGTTTCCTGGTCGGCTTTCAGGTCGTTTAAGACAGTGGAAACGCTTTCCAGCCCGCTCACCCTCGCCTCCCCTTGCTGAAGGCAGATATAAAGTAACGTGAGGAGACCGTTGCAATGTAGCGTTGCCAGTGGAATTGTAGCCTTATTCCAAAGTGAGCGAAGAGTCTCGCAAGCCGATTGAACCCAACGTGTGAGGATGCTGAGGTCTAGCAGGCAGCAGACTCACCCAGGGCCTTCGGAGAGCGGTGCGTAGGACACACATTTTACACATCCTTCACTGTAGACGAGTCTACCGTGCACACTGAGACGAGTGCAGGTTTCAAGGGCCTCCTGTGAACATGCCCGGTTGTCCCCTTAAGGGCGCCCCGTGCACTTGACTTCCATTTGATCAGCCACCTAAGGAGAGGGCTCTGCACGTAGAATTCCCTGCAGTCGCCAGAGAGCAAGCCCTGCTCTCTTGCGTCGGAGAGACAGGTCTCCCCAGGTAACCCTAAAGACTGGGCCTTTCAAATGATTCCACCAGTGGTCCACGTTGGCAGTGAGAGCTGCCCTCGGCCAAACTCCTCTGAGCAACGCCAGGGCTCCACACAGTGCGGGAATTTCTCCTTCTGTAACATTACCTTTTTCTCACCCGCCAGGAAGCAAGGCCCCTCCCGTGGCATTGCACAAAGGGTTTCTGCCTCAGGAAGAAAGGCACTTCTCCTTGGCAGCTTGAATGCTTTTTCCTATCATCACTCCCAGTTAACTACCCCAGGGAGGACGGTGCTCAGCTTGAGCGGTAGAAACCAGCAGCGACCAGAGCCCTATAGCTAAAGCTCTCCTTTCTTGACCCAAGCACAAAGTCCCTCTCCCCTGAGGTCGTTGCCTCTCAACCATCCTCCTTCTGGCCAGGAAACCTCACATGTGTTTTACCAGCAGGATACCAGCCTTTCAGGCAAACTGCAGGAATGCGCCTCTACTCACCCCAGGAAACTAAACTGAGCGCCTCTCGTCTTGCGGCTGAGGACAAAGTGTATTTCAGAGCTCTGCAACCTTTCACCCACCCTGCCTCCTCTGGTGGGGACTCCATGACAGAGACAGTACACCGTCAGCGAAATCCCGTTCGTCTCAATCGGACAGGACAGAAATGTTTACTGCTCGGGAAACGGGCCTTCCTCGGCAGGGGAAACACTTTCTGGCCAGCGCAGGCTTGCACCTGCTACCTGGAGGCAGCTGGAGAGTACCGTGAGGAACCCGTGGTAGTGCCGGCTTGCCGGGCCAACAGTAGCCGGATGCCGTTGTGACTGAGGAGTTTCACATGCCGAATCAATAGAGTGTGCGACCCCCTCCAAACTCGAGAGTGCCTCCGACTCCCCCACGACCTAAGGGGAGCAGCTGGCAGGATACACGTTTCACACAGTACTTGCTTCTACCAGGCAGGCTGAGATGAGTGCCCTTTTCAAGTGGCTCTTCTGATCTTGCTTTGACTGTCAATCTAACACAGCTCCACAGGTACCTGACTTCCACGTGATCCTCCCCCCAAAGATAGAGTGCTGCTCCTCGACTTGCCCTGCAGTAGAGTGTATGCCAGCGGTACTGTCGTGTAGGACAGACGGGTATAAGCAGGTAACACTCAAGCCTCTTCCTGCCATACTCCTCCTCTAAGCGGCCCCCGTTCGCAATCAAAGCTGCCCCTGGCAAAACTACTCTGAGCCACCCCCAGGGATCCACGAACAGTGCGAATTCCTCCTTCTGTAATCATATCTTTTTGCTCAGCTGGCAGGTAAAGAAGGCCCTTCCCATGGCACTGAAGAAAGGCTTTCGGCTGCAGAAAGGAAGCCACGTCTCTTCGGGCAGGTTGACGGCTTATTTCCTCCCATTCGCAATTAAATACCACAAGGAGGAGGGTGTTCGGTTTAGGCCCTAGAAGCAGCCGCGAGCAAAGCCGTATGCCTAAAACACGCCTCGAGTGAGCCAAGGGCGAAAGCCCATCTCCACAGGGGTCGATGTCCTCTGAACCGTCTTCCGCCTGGCTAGGAAACCTCACGTATGTTTCAGCAGTAGTACAGCAGCCTTTCAAACAGACTTGAAGGCACTCGACTCTAGTCACACTAGGAAACTACGCTGAGCGCTTCTTATCCCTCGGCGGAAGAGGGAGAGGTTTGCAGAGCTCTGCATCCATTCTAACACACTGCGCCCTCCTCTGGTGTTTACTCTTGGACAGAGAGTACGACGTGAGCGAAATTCCTTTTGCCTCCATGGGACAAGCCGAACCTATTGCTGCTTGGAATACGGATCATTTTAGGCAGTGGAGAAGATGTCTGGGCAACTCACCGTTGCCTCTCTTACCTGAAGGCAGCTATAAAGTAACGTGCGGAACCCGTTGTAGTGTAGGCCTTGCAGAGGCACTGTAGCCTTATTGCAAAGCGACCGAAGTTTCAAGAGCCGGAGCCATACAGTGGGTGAGATGTCTGAGTTCTGGCATGCCTGAGACTCACCCATGGTCTAGAGAGAGAAGCTGGGACGATGCACATTTCACACAGCCGTGACTGTGGATGAATCTACCGTGCACGCTGACACAAGGGCATGTCTCAAGCGCCTCTTCTCAATTTGCACGGCCGTCCCTTTGACAGGGCGCCCCATGCACTTGACTGCCATTAGGCCATCCACCTAAGGAAGGGGCTCTGCCACTAGACACTCCCTGCCGTACGTAGCCAGCAAGCAAGCGCTGCGCCTCGTGGAAGGGAAACCGGCCTAACCAGGTAACACTCAACACTCGGCCTTCCAAATGCTTCCACTCAACGGTCAACGTTCGCCCTGAAAGCTGCCCTCGGTCAAACTCCACTGAGCACTGCAAGGCCTCAACGCAAAGTGCACATCTTGCCTTCTGCGACATTACCATTTGCACACACCCCAGGAACCCAAGGCCCTTCCCATGGCATTGCAGGACGGCTTTCTGCTTCAGAGAGGAAGCTACTTCCCTTGGCCAGGTTGAGCGCTCTTCCCATCATTCTCAGTGTACTACCACAGGGAGGAGGTGCTTCACTTCAGCCCCTGGAAGCAGGAGGGACAAAGTCCCATGCCTAAAGCTCTCCTCTCCTTATCCGAACGACACATCCTGTCTCCGGGGGTGGGTGGGGGGGTGGGGGGGGGTGCGGGGGTTGGGGGGGGGTGGGGTAGGGTCGATGTCTTCTCAAGCGTCCTCCTGGCCCTTGCGGCTAGGGAAAACTCGCATAATGTTTTAGCCCTAGGACACCAGGCTTTCATACAAACTTGAAAGCATTCGCCTCTAGGCACCGAGGAACCTAAGCTGAGCCCTGCTCGTCATTCGGCTGTCGACGAAGAGTATGGCACACCTTTGCCACCATTCTCCCGCCCTGCACCCTTTGGGGAGGACTGTTTGACAGAGACAGTACGGTATGGCCGAATTCCCTTTCCTCTCAATTTGAAACGGCCAACATGTTTCCTGGTCGGCTTTCAGGTCGTTTAAGACAGTGGAAACGCTTTCCAGCCCGCTCACCCTCGCCTCCCCTTGCTGAAGGCAGATATAAAGTAACGTGAGGAGACCGTTGCAATGTAGCGTTGCCAGTGGAATTGTAGCCTTATTCCAAAGTGAGCGAAGAGTCTCACAAGCCGATTGAACCCAACGTGTGAGGATGCTGAGGTCTAGCAGGCAGCAGACTCACCCAGGGCCTTCGGAGAGCGGTGCGTAGGACACACATTTTACACATCCTTCACTGTAGACGAGTGTACCGTGCACACTGAGACGAGTGCAGGTTTCAAGGGCCTCCTGTGAACATGCCCGGTTGTCCCCTTAAGGGCGCCCCGTGCACTTGACTTCCATTTGATCAGCCACCTAAGGAGAGGGCTCTGCACGTAGAATTCCCTGCAGTCGCCAGAGAGCAAGCCCTGCTCTCTTGCGTCGGAGAGACAGGTCTCCCCAGGTAACCCTAAAGACTGGGCCTTTCAAATGATTCCACCAGTGGTCCACGTTGGCAGTGAGAGCTGCCCTCGGCCAAACTCCTCTGAGCAACGCCAGGGCTCCACACAGTGCGGGAATTTCTCCTTCTGTAACATTACCTTTTTCTCACCCGCCAGGAAGCAAGGCCCCTCCCGTGGCATTGCACAAAGGGTTTCTGCCTCAGGAAGAAAGGCACTTCTCCTTGGCAGCTTGAATGCTTTTTCCTATCATCACTCCCAGTTAACTACCCCAGGGAGGACGGTGCTCAGCTTGAGCGGTAGAAACCAGCAGCGACCAGAGCCCTATAGCTAAAGCTCTCCTTTCTTGACCCAAGCACAAAGTCCCTCTCCCCTGAGGTCGTTGCCTCTCAACCATCCTCCTTCTGGCCAGGAAACCTCACATGTGTTTTACCAGCAGGATACCAGCCTTTCAGGCAAACTGCAGGAATGCGCCTCTACTCACCCCAGGAAACTAAACTGAGCGCCTCTCGTCTTGCGGCTGAGGACAAAGTGTATTTCAGAGCTCTGCAACCTTTCACCCACCCTGCCTCCTCTGGTGGGGACTCCATGACAGAGACAGTACACCGTCAGCGAAATCCCGTTCGTCTCAATCGGACAGGACAGAAATGTTTACTGCTCGGGAAACGGGCCTTCCTCGGCAGGGGAAACACTTTCTGGCCAGCGCAGGCTTGCACCTGCTACCTGGAGGCAGCTGGAGAGTACCGTGAGGAACCCGTGGTAGTGCCGGCTTGCCGGGCCAACAGTAGCCGGATGCCGTTGTGACTGAGGAGTTTCACATGCCGAATCAATAGAGTGTGCGACCCCCTCCAAACTCGAGAGTGCCTCCGACTCCCCCACGACCTAAGGGGAGCAGCTGGCAGGATACACGTTTCACACAGTACTTGCTTCTACCAGGCAGGCTGAGATGAGTGCCCTTTTCAAGTGGCTCTTCTGATCTTGCTTTGACTGTCAATCTAACACAGCTCCACAGGTACCTGACTTCCACGTGATCCTCCCCCCAAAGATAGAGTGCTGCTCCTCGACTTGCCCTGCAGTAGAGTGTATGCCAGCGGTACTGTCGTGTAGGACAGACGGGTATAAGCAGGTAACACTCAAGCCTCTTCCTGCCATACTCCTCCTCTAAGCGGCCCCCGTTCGCAATCAAAGCTGCCCCTGGCAAAACTACTCTGAGCCACCCCCAGGGATCCACGAACAGTGCGAATTCCTCCTTCTGTAATCATATCTTTTTGCTCAGCTGGCAGGTAAAGAAGGCCCTTCCCATGGCACTGAAGAAAGGCTTTCGGCTGCAGAAAGGAAGCCACGTCTCTTCGGGCAGGTTGACGGCTTATTTCCTCCCATTCGCAATTAAATACCACAAGGAGGAGGGTGTTCGGTTTAGGCCCTAGAAGCAGCCGCGAGCAAAGCCGTATGCCTAAAACACGCCTCGAGTGAGCCAAGGGCGAAAGCCCATCTCCACAGGGGTCGATGTCCTCTGAACCGTCTTCCGCCTGGCTAGGAAACCTCACGTATGTTTCAGCAGTAGTACAGCAGCCTTTCAAACAGACTTGAAGGCACTCGACTCTAGTCACACTAGGAAACTACGCTGAGCGCTTCTTATCCCTCGGCGGAAGAGGGAGAGGTTTGCAGAGCTCTGCATCCATTCTAACACACTGCGCCCTCCTCTGGTGTTTACTCTTGGACAGAGAGTACGACGTGAGCGAAATTCCTTTTGCCTCCATGGGACAAGCCGAACCTATTGCTGCTTGGAATACGGATCATTTTAGGCAGTGGAGAAGATGTCTGGGCAACTCACCGTTGCCTCTCTTACCTGAAGGCAGCTATAAAGTAACGTGCGGAACCCGTTGTAGTGTAGGCCTTGCAGAGGCACTGTAGCCTTATTGCAAAGCGACCGAAGTTTCAAGAGCCGGAGCCATACAGTGGGTGAGATGTCTGAGTTCTGGCATGCCTGAGACTCACCCATGGTCTAGAGAGAGAAGCTGGGACGATGCACATTTCACACAGCCGTGACTGTGGATGAATCTACCGTGCACGCTGACACAAGGGCATGTCTCAAGCGCCTCTTCTCAATTTGCACGGCCGTCCCTTTGACAGGGCGCCCCATGCACTTGACTGCCATTAGGCCATCCACCTAAGGAAGGGGCTCTGCCACTAGACACTCCCTGCCGTACGTAGCCAGCAAGCAAGCGCTGCGCCTCGTGGAAGGGAAACCGGCCTAACCAGGTAACACTCAACACTCGGCCTTCCAAATGCTTCCACTCAACGGTCAACGTTCGCCCTGAAAGCTGCCCTCGGTCAAACTCCACTGAGCACTGCAAGGCCTCAACGCAAAGTGCACATCTTGCCTTCTGCGACATTACCATTTGCACACACCCCAGGAACCCAAGGCCCTTCCCATGGCATTGCAGGACGGCTTTCTGCTTCAGAGAGGAAGCTACTTCCCTTGGCCAGGTTGAGCGCTCTTCCCATCATTCTCAGTGTACTACCACAGGGAGGAGGTGCTTCACTTCAGCCCCTGGAAGCAGGAGGGACAAAGTCCCATGCCTAAAGCTCTCCTCTCCTTATCCGAACGACACATCCTGTCTCCGGGGGTGGGGGGGGGGTGGGGTGGGGTGCGGGGGTTGGGGCGGGGGTGGGGTAGGGTCGATGTCTTCTCAAGCGTCCTCCTGGCCCTTGCGGCTAGGGAAAACTCGCATAATGTTTTAGCCCTAGGACACCAGGCTTTCATACAAACTTGAAAGCATTCGCCTCTAGGCACCGAGGAACCTAAGCTGAGCCCTGCTCGTCATTCGGCTGTCGACGAAGAGTATGGCACACCTTTGCCACCATTCTCCCGCCCTGCACCCTTTGGGGAGGACCGTTTGACAGAGACAGTACGGTATGGCCGAATTCCCTTTCCTCTCAATTTGAAACGGCCAACATGTTTCCTGGTCGGCTTTCAGGTCGTTTAAGACAGTGGAAACGCTTTCCAGCCCGCTCACCCTCGCCTCCCCTTGCTGAAGGCAGATATAAAGTAACGTGAGGAGACCGTTGCAATGTAGCGTTGCCAGTGGAATTGTAGCCTTATTCCAAAGTGAGCGAAGAGTCTCGCAAGCCGATTGAACCCAACGTGTGAGGATGCTGAGGTCTAGCAGGCAGCAGACTCACCCAGGGCCTTCGGAGAGCGGTGCGTAGGACACACATTTTACACATCCTTCACTGTAGACGAGTGTACCGTGCACACTGAGACGAGTGCAGGTTTCAAGGGCCTCCTGTGAACATGCCCGGTTGTCCCCTTAAGGGCGCCCCGTGCACTTGACTTCCATTTGATCAGCCACCTAAGGAGAGGGCTCTGCACGTAGAATTCCCTGCAGTCGCCAGAGAGCAAGCCCTGCTCTCTTGCGTCGGAGAGACAGGTCTCCCCAGGTAACCCTAAAGACTGGGCCTTTCAAATGATTCCACCAGTGGTCCACGTTGGCAGTGAGAGCTGCCCTCGGCCAAACTCCTCTGAGCAACGCCAGGGCTCCACACAGTGCGGGAATTTCTCCTTCTGTAACATTACCTTTTTCTCACCCGCCAGGAAGCAAGGCCCCTCCCGTGGCATTGCACAAAGGGTTTCTGCCTCAGGAAGAAAGGCACTTCTCCTTGGCAGCTTGAATGCTTTTTCCTATCATCACTCCCAGTTAACTACCCCAGGGAGGACGGTGCTCAGCTTGAGCGGTAGAAACCAGCAGCGACCAGAGCCCTATAGCTAAAGCTCTCCTTTCTTGACCCAAGCACAAAGTCCCTCTCCCCTGAGGTCGTTGCCTCTCAACCATCCTCCTTCTGGCCAGGAAACCTCACATGTGTTTTACCAGCAGGATACCAGCCTTTCAGGCAAACTGCAGGAATGCGCCTCTACTCACCCCAGGAAACTAAACTGAGCGCCTCTCGTCTTGCGGCTGAGGACAAAGTGTATTTCAGAGCTCTGCAACCTTTCACCCACCCTGCCTCCTCTGGTGGGGACTCCATGACAGAGACAGTACACCGTCAGCGAAATCCCGTTCGTCTCAATCGGACAGGACAGAAATGTTTACTGCTCGGGAAACGGGCCTTCCTCGGCAGGGGAAACACTTTCTGGCCAGCGCAGGCTTGCACCTGCTACCTGGAGGCAGCTGGAGAGTACCGTGAGGAACCCGTGGTAGTGCCGGCTTGCCGGGCCAACAGTAGCCGGATGCCGTTGTGACTGAGGAGTTTCACATGCCGAATCAATAGAGTGTGCGACCCCCTCCAAACTCGAGAGTGCCTCCGACTCCCCCACGACCTAAGGGGAGCAGCTGGCAGGATACACGTTTCACACAGTACTTGCTTCTACCAGGCAGGCTGAGATGAGTGCCCTTTTCAAGTGGCTCTTCTGATCTTGCTTTGACTGTCAATCTAACACAGCTCCACAGGTACCTGACTTCCACGTGATCCTCCCCCCAAAGATAGAGTGCTGCTCCTCGACTTGCCCTGCAGTAGAGTGTATGCCAGCGGTACTGTCGTGTAGGACAGACGGGTATAAGCAGGTAACACTCAAGCCTCTTCCTGCCATACTCCTCCTCTAAGCGGCCCCCGTTCGCAATCAAAGCTGCCCCTGGCAAAACTACTCTGAGCCACCCCCAGGGATCCACGAACAGTGCGAATTCCTCCTTCTGTAATCATATCTTTTTGCTCAGCTGGCAGGTAAAGAAGGCCCTTCCCATGGCA
>NW_026871688.1:0-60367 GCF_028564815.1 Eubalaena glacialis | reverse complement strand
ATCTCAAAGGTGCTTTCGAAGGGAGATACTGAGTTGTTTCAACTTACAACATTCTAGAGGTTTATCAAAAGAAGCCCTTCACTTCCCATGACTCGGCCTCTAGCTGTTCCCAACTCTTCAATGCTCAGAACTCCCCTAACACACAAGCCGTCCTCTTGAACGTTTCTCATCCTAGTGCAGATCCAACAGTACTAAGAGACCGGGAATGCTTCCTAGAGCTCAAGAACCACACTGAAGAACTCTATATGGATTCTGCTGCATGCCAATCTGTGGCAGGATCCAAGAAGAACGTTAGCTTGAGGCTAGTGGTCAAACGGGTTCTCCAATTCACTGAAGATTACCGAAGGATGAGCACCTAGCAAAGAATGGCAACCTCCAAGTTTCTTTCCTAGAAACTCACTTGTCATCACGTAGGCAATTGTGCTATGAAGGGAGCATGTGCAACTACAGTGTTTTTCAGGGAGAATTGAGCCCGCAACTCTCTTACTCCCAATGAGGAAACTCAAGTTCCCCTTCAAGCCTTATATTGAAAAGGGCCCACAGAGCTTTGACCCTGATGTTTCCTTCTCTCTTTTGTACCTCCAGGTGCTTTAGAAAGGAGATACGTGAGTTGTTTCCACTTGCAACAATCTAGAGGTTTACCCAAAGAAGTCCTTCACTGCCCATGACTCGGCATCTAGCTGTTCCTAACGCTGCTTTGCTCACAAAGGCTCGAACACAGAGGCCGTCATTCTTGTACTTTTCGTATCCTAGTGCAGCCCGCCAGTACTAAGAGACATGGAATGCTTCCTAGAGCTCAGGAACCACACAGAATAACTCTACATGGATTCTGCTACATGCCAATCTGTGGCAGGATCCAAGAAGAACGTTAGCTTGAGACTGGTGGTCAAACGGGTTCTCCAATGCACTGAAGATGACTGAAGGATGAGCACCTAGCAAAGAATGGCAACCTCCAAGTTTCTTTCTTAGAAACTCACTTGTCATCACAAAGGCAATTGTGCTATGAAGGGAACATGTGCAACTACAGTGTTTCTCAGGGGGAATTCAGCCCGCAACTCTATAAATCCCAATGATGAAACTAAAGTTTCCTTTCAAGCCTTATTTACAAAAGACCCGCAGAGCATTGACCCTGCTGTTTCTTTCTCTATTTTGTACCTCAACGGTGCTTTAGACGGGAGATACTTGAGTTGTTTCAACTTACAGCATTCTAGAGGTTTATCACAAGAAGCCTTTCACTTCCCAACACACGGCCTCTAGCTGTTCCCAACGCTGCACTGCTCCGAACCCCAAACACACAAGCCGTCCTCTTGAAAGTTTCTCATCCTAGTGCAGATCCGACAGTACTGAGACCTGGAATGCTTCCTAGAGCTCAAGAACCACACGGAACAACGCTACATGGATTCACTTGCAAGCCAATCTGTGGCATGATATAAGAGGTAGACTAGCATGAGGCTAGTGTTCAAACGGGTCGCCAAGTCACTGAAGATTACTGAAGGATGAGCACCTAGCAAAGAATGGCAACCTCCAAGTTCCTTGCCTAGAAACACACTTGGCATCACAAAGGCAATTGTGCTATGAAGGGAGCATGTGCAACTACAGTGTTTCTCGGGGAGAATTGAGCCCACAACTCTCTAAATCCCAAAGAGGAAAATAAAGTTTCCTTTCAAGCCTTATTTTCAAAAGGGTCGCAGAGCATTGTCCCTGCAGTTTCCTTCTCTCTTTTGTATCTCAAAGGTGCTTTCGAAGGGAGATACTGAGTTGTTTCAACTTACAACATTCTAGAGGTTTATCAAAAGAAGCCCTTCACTTCCCATGACTCGGCCTCTAGCTGTTCCCAACTCTTCAATGCTCAGAACTCCCCTAACACACAAGCCGTCCTCTTGAAAGTTTCTCATCCTAGTGCAGATCCAACAGTACTAAGAGACCGGGAATGCTTCCTAGAGCTCAAGAACCACACTGAAGAACTCTACATGGATTCTGCTGCATGCCAATCTGTGGCAGGATCCAAGAAGAACGTTAGCTTGAGGCTAGTGGTCAAACGGGTTCTCCAATTCACTGAAGATTACCGAAGGATGAGCACCTAGCAAAGAATGGCAACCTCCAAGTTTCTTTCCTAGAAACTCACTTGTCATCACGTAGGCAATTGTGCTATGAAGGGAGCATGTGCAACTACAGTGTTTTTCAGGGAGAATTGAGCCCGCAACTCTCTTACTCCCAATGAGGAAACTCAAGTTCCCCTTCAAGCCTTATATTGAAAAGGGCCCACAGAGCTTTGACCCTGATGTTTCCTTCTCTCTTTTGTACCTCCAGGTGCTTTAGAAAGGAGATACGTGAGTTGTTTCCACTTGCAACAATCTAGAGGTTTACCCAAAGAAGTCCTTCACTGCCCATGACTCGGCATCTAGCTGTTCCTAACGCTGCTTTGCTCACAAAGGCTCGAACACAGAGGCCGTCATTCTTGTACTTTTCGTATCCTAGTGCAGACCGCCAGTACTAAGAGACATGGAATGCTTCCTAGAGCTCAGGAACCACACAGAATAACTCTACATGGATTCTGCTACATGCCAATCTGTGGCAGGATCCAAGAAGAACGTTAGCTTGAGACTGGTGGTCAAACGGGTTCTCCAATGCACTGAAGATGACTGAAGGATGAGCACCTAGCAAAGAATGGCAACCTCCAAGTTTCTTTCTTAGAAACTCACTTGTCATCACAAAGGCAATTGTGCTATGAAGGGAACATGTGCAACTACAGTGTTTCTCAGGGGGAATTCAGCCCGCAGCTCTATAAATCCCAATGATGAAACTGAAGTTTCCTTTCAAGCCTTATTTACAAAAGACCCGCCGAGCATTGACCCTGCTGTTTCTTTCTCTATTTTGTACCTCAACGGTGCTTTAGACGGGAGATACTTGAGTTGTTTCAACTTACAGCATTCTAGAGGTTTATCACAAGAAGCCTTTCACTTCCCAACACTCGGCCTCTAGCTGTTCTCAATGCTGCACTGCTCCGAACCCCAAACACACAAGCCGTCCCCTTGAAAGATTCTCATCCTAGTGCAGATCCGACAGTACTGAGACCTGGAATGCTTCCTAGAGCCCAAGAACCACACGGAACAACGCTACATGGATTCACTTGCAAGCCAATCTGTGGCATGATATAAGAGGTAGACTAGCATGAGGCTAGTGTTCAAACGGGTCGCCAAGTCACTGAAGATTACTGAAGGATGAGCACCTAGCAAAGAATGGCAACCTCCAAGTTCCTTGCCTAGAACACACTTGGCATCACAAAGGCAATTGTGCTATGAAGGGAGCATGTGCAGCTACAGTGTTTCTCGGGGAGAATTGAGCCCGCAACTCTCTTACTCCCAACGAGGGAAATCAAGTTTCCCTTCAAGCCTTATTTTGAAAAGGGGCCCACAGAGCTTTGACCCTGATGTTTCCTTCTCTCTTTTGTACCTCCAGGTGCTTTAGAAAGGAGATACGTGAGTTGTTTCCACTTGCAACATTCTAGAGGTTTAACCAAAGAAGGCCTTCACTGCCCATGACTCGGCATCTAGCTGTTCCCAACGCTGCATTGCTCAGAAAGGCCCAAACACACAGGTCGTCCTACTTGTACTTTTCGCATCCTAGTGCAGAACTGCCAGTACTAAGAGACCCGGAATGCATCCTAGAGCTCAGGAACCACACCGAAGAACGCTCCATGGATTCTGCTGCATGCCAATCTGTGGCAGGATACAAGAGGAACGTTAGCTTGAGGCTAGCTGTCAAACGGGTTCTCCAATTCACTGACGATTACTGAAGGATGAGCACCTAGCATAGCATGGCAACCTCCAAGTTTCTTGCCTAGAAACTCACTTATCATCACGTAGGCAATTGTGCTATGAAGGGAGCATGTGCAACTACAGTGTTTCTCGGGGAGAATTGAGCCCACAACTCTCTAAATCCCAAAGAGGAAAATAAAGTTTCCTTTCAAGCCTTATTTTCAAAAGGGTCGCAGAGTATTGTCCCTGCAGTTTCCTTCTCTCTTTTGTATCTCAAAGGTGCTTTCGAAGGGAGATACTGAGTTGTTTCAACTTACAACATTCTAGAGGTTTATCAAAAGAAGCCCTTCACTTCCCATGACTCGGCCTCTAGCTGTTCCCAACTCTTCAATGCTCAGAACTCCCCTAACACACAAGCCGTCCTCTTGAACGTTTCTCATCCTAGTGCAGATCCAACAGTACTAAGAGACCGGGAATGCTTCCTAGAGCTCAAGAACCACACTGAAGAACTCTACATGGATTCTGCTGCATGCCAATCTGTGGCAGGATCCAAGAAGAACGTTAGCTTGAGGCTAGTGGTCAAACGGGTTCTCCAATTCACTGAAGATTACCGAAGGATGAGCACCTAGCAAAGAATGGCAACCTCCAAGTTTCTTTCCTAGAAACTCACTTGTCATCACGTAGGCAATTGTGCTATGAAGGGAGCATGTGCAACTACAGTGTTTTTCAGGGAGAATTGAGCCCGCAACTCTCTTACTCCCAATGAGGAAACTCAAGTTCCCCTTCAAGCCTTATATTGAAAAGGGCCCACAGAGCTTTGACCCTGATGTTTCCTTCTCTCTTTTGTACCTCCAGGTGCTTTAGAAAGGAGATACGTGAGTTGTTTCCACTTGCAACAATCTAGAGGTTTACCCAAAGAAGTCCTTCACTGCCCATGACTCGGCATCTAGCTGTTCCTAACGCTGCTTTGCTCACAAAGGCTCGAACACAGAGGCCGTCATTCTTGTACTTTTCGTATCCTAGTGCAGACCGCCAGTACTAAGAGACATGGAATGCTTCCTAGAGCTCAGGAACCACACAGAATAACTCTACATGGATTCTGCTACATGCCAATCTGTGGCAGGATCCAAGAAGAACGTTAGCTTGAGACTGGTGGTCAAACGGGTTCTCCAATGCACTGAAGATGACTGAAGGATGAGCACCTAGCAAAGAATGGCAACCTCCAAGTTTCTTTCTTAGAAACTCACTTGTCATCACAAAGGCAATTGTGCTATGAAGGGAACATGTGCAACTACAGTGTTTCTCAGGGGGAATTCAGCCCGCAACTCTATAAATCCCAATGATGAAACTAAAGTTTCCTTTCAAGCCTTATTTACAAAAGACCCGCAGAGCATTGACCCTGCTGTTTCTTTCTCTATTTTGTACCTCAACGGTGCTTTAGACGGGAGATACTTGAGTTGTTTCAACTTACAGCATTCTAGAGGTTTATCACAAGAAGCCTTTCACTTCCCAACACTCGGCCTCTAGCTGTTCCCAACGCTGCACTGCTCCGAACCCCAAACACACAAGCCGTCCTCTTGAAAGTTTCTCATCCTAGTGCAGATCCGACAGTACTGAGACCTGGAATGCTTCCTAGAGCTCAAGAACCACACGGAACAACGCTACATGGATTCACTTGCAAGCCAATCTGTGGCATGATATAAGAGGTAGACTAGCATGAGGCTAGTGTTCAAACGGGTCGCCAAGTCACTGAAGATTACTGAAGGATGAGCACCTAGCAAAGAATGGCAACCTCCAAGTTCCTTGCCTAGAAACACACTTGGCATCACAAAGGCAATTGTGCTATGAAGGGAGCATGTGCAACTACACTGTTTCTCAGGGAGAATTGAGCCCGCAACTCTCTTACTCCCAATGAGGAAACTCAAGTTCCCCTTCAAGCCTTATATTGAAAAGGGCCCACAGAGCTTTGACCCTGATGTTTCCTTCTCTCTTTTGTACCTCCAGGTGCTTTAGAAAGGAGATACGTGAGTTGTTTCCACTTGCAACATTCTAGAGGTTTAACCAAAGAAGGCCTTCACTGCCCATGACTCGGCATCTAGCTGTTCCCAACGCTGCATTGCTCAGAAAGGCCCAAACACACAGGTCGTCCTACTTGTACTTTTCGCATCCTAGTGCAGAACTGCCAGTACTAAGAGACCCGGAATGCATCCTAGAGCTCAGGAACCACACCGAAGAACGCTCCATGGATTCTGCTGCATGCCAATCTGTGGCAGGATACAAGAGGAACGTTAGCTTGAGGCTAGCTGTCAAACGGGTTCTCCAATTCACTGACGATTACTGAAGGATGAGCACCTAGCATAGCATGGCAACCTCCAAGTTTCTTGCCTAGAAACTCACTTGTCATCACAAAGGCAATTGTGCTATGAAGGGAGCATGTGCAACTACAGTGTTTCTCGGGGAGAATTGAGCCCACAACTCTCTAAATCCCAAAGAGGAAAATAAAGTTTCCTTTCAAGCCTTATTTTCAAAAGGGTCGCAGAGCATTGTCCCTGCAGTTTCCTTCTCTCTTTTGTATCTCAAAGGTGCTTTCGAAGGGAGATACTGAGTTGTTTCAACTTACAGCATTCTAGAGGTTTATCAAAAGAAGCCCTTCACTTCCCATGACTCGGCCTCTAGCTGTTCCCAACTCTTCAATGCTCAGAACTCCCCTAACACACAAGCCGTCCTCTTGAACGTTTCTCATCCTAGTGCAGATCCAACAGTACTAAGAGACCGGGAATGCTTCCTAGAGCTCAAGAACCACACTGAAGAACTCTACATGGATTCTGCTGCATGCCAATCTGTGGCAGGATCCAAGAAGAACGTTAGCTTGAGGCTAGTGGTCAAACGGGTTCTCCAATTCACTGAAGATTACCGAAGGATGAGCACCTAGCAAAGAATGGCAACCTCCAAGTTTCTTTCCTAGAAACTCACTTGTCATCACGTAGGCAATTGTGCTATGAAGGGAGCATGTGCAACTACAGTGTTTTTCAGGGAGAATTGAGCCCGCAACTCTCTTACTCCCAATGAGGAAACTCAAGTTCCCCTTCAAGCCTTATATTGAAAAGGGCCCACAGAGCTTTGACCCTGATGTTTCCTTCTCTCTTTTGTACCTCCAGGTGCTTTAGAAAGGAGATACGTGAGTTGTTTCCACTTGCAACAATCTAGAGGTTTACCCAAAGAAGTCCTTCACTGCCCATGACTCGGCATCTAGCTGTTCCTAACGCTGCTTTGCTCACAAAGGCTCGAACACAGAGGCCGTCATTCTTGTACTTTTCGTATCCTAGTGCAGCCCGCCAGTACTAAGAGACATGGAATGCTTCCTAGAGCTCAGGAACCACACAGAATAACTCTACATGGATTCTGCTACATGCCAATCTGTGGCAGGATCCAAGAAGAACGTTAGCTTGAGACTGGTGGTCAAACGGGTTCTCCAATGCACTGAAGATGACTGAAGGATGAGCACCTAGCAAAGAATGGCAACCTCCAAGTTTCTTTCTTAGAAACTCACTTGTCATCACAAAGGCAATTGTGCTATGAAGGGAACATGTGCAACTACAGTGTTTCTCAGGGGGAATTCAGCCCGCAACTCTATAAATCCCAATGATGAAACTAAAGTTTCCTTTCAAGCCTTATTTACAAAAGACCCGCAGAGCATTGACCCTGCTGTTTCTTTCTCTATTTTGTACCTCAACGGTGCTTTAGACGGGAGATACTTGAGTTGTTTCAACTTACAGCATTCTAGAGGTTTATCACAAGAAGCCTTTCACTTCCCAACACTCGGCCTCTAGCTGTTCCCAACGCTGCACTGCTCCGAACCCCAAACACACAAGCCGTCCTCTTGAAAGTTTCTCATCCTAGTGCAGATCCGACAGTACTGAGACCTGGAATGCTTCCTAGAGCTCAAGAACCACACGGAACAACGCTACATGGATTCACTTGCAAGCCAATCTGTGGCATGATATAAGAGGTAGACTAGCATGAGGCTAGTGTTCAAACGGGTCGCCAAGTCACTGAAGATTACTGAAGGATGAGCACCTAGCAAAGAATGGCAACCTCCAAGTTCCTTGCCTAGAAACACACTTGGCATCACAAAGGCAATTGTGCTATGAAGGGAGCATGTGCAACTACAGTGTTTCTCAGGGAGAATTGAGCCCGCAACTCTCTTACTCCCAACGAGGGAAATCAAGTTTCCCTTCAAGCCTTATTGTGAAAAGGGGCCCACAGAGCTTTGACCCTGATGTTTCCTTCTCTCTTTTGTACCTCCAGGTGCTTTAGAAAGGAGATACGTGAGTTGTTTCCACTTGCAACATTCTAGAGGTTTAACCAAAGAAGGCCTTCACTGCCCATGACTCGGCATCTAGCTGTTCCCAACGCTGCATTGCTCAGAAAGGCCCAAACACACAGGTCGTCCTACTTGTACTTTTCGCATCCTAGTGCAGAACTGCCAGTACTAAGAGACCCGGAATGCATCCTAGAGCTCAGGAACCACACCGAAGAACGCTCCATGGATTCTGCTGCATGCCAATCTGTGGCAGGATACAAGAGGAACGTTAGCTTGAGGCTAGCTGTCAAACGGGTTCTCCAATTCACTGACGATTACTGAAGGATGAGCACCTAGCATAGCATGGCAACCTCCAAGTTTCTTGCCTAGAAACTCACTTATCATCACGTAGGCAATTGTGCTATGAAGGGAGCATGTGCAACTACAGTGTTTCTCGGGGAGAATTGAGCCCACAACTCTCTAAATCCCAAAGAGGAAAATAAAGTTTCCTTTCAAGCCTTATTTTCAAAAGGGTCGCAGAGCATTGTCCCTGCAGTTTCCTTCTCTCTTTTGTATCTCAAAGGTGCTTTCGAAGGGAGATACTGAGTTGTTTCAACTTACAACATTCTAGAGGTTTATCAAAAGAAGCCCTTCACTTCCCATGACTCGGCCTCTAGCTGTTCCCAACTCTTCAATGCTCAGAACTCCCCTAACACACAAGCCGTCCTCTTGAACGTTTCTCATCCTAGTGCAGATCCAACAGTACTAAGAGACCGGGAATGCTTCCTAGAGCTCAAGAACCACACTGAAGAACTCTACATGGATTCTGCTGCATGCCAATCTGTGGCAGGATCCAAGAAGAACGTTAGCTTGAGGCTAGTGGTCAAACGGGTTCTCCAATTCACTGAAGATTACCGAAGGATGAGCACCTAGCAAAGAATGGCAACCTCCAAGTTTCTTTCCTAGAAACTCACTTGTCATCACGTAGGCAATTGTGCTATGAAGGGAGCATGTGCAACTACAGTGTTTTTCAGGGAGAATTGAGCCCGCAACTCTCTTACTCCCAATGAGGAAACTCAAGTTCCCCTTCAAGCCTTATATTGAAAAGGGCCCACAGAGCTTTGACCCTGATGTTTCCTTCTCTCTTTTGTACCTCCAGGTGCTTTAGAAAGGAGATACGTGAGTTGTTTCCACTTGCAACAATCTAGAGGTTTACCCAAAGAAGTCCTTCACTGCCCATGACTCGGCATCTAGCTGTTCCTAACGCTGCTTTGCTCACAAAGGCTCGAACACAGAGGCCGTCATTCTTGTACTTTTCGTATCCTAGTGCAGCCCGCCAGTACTAAGAGACATGGAATGCTTCCTAGAGCTCAGGAACCACACAGAATAACTCTACATGGATTCTGCTACATGCCAATCTGTGGCAGGATCCAAGAAGAACGTTAGCTTGAGACTGGTGGTCAAACGGGTTCTCCAATGCACTGAAGATGACTGAAGGATGAGCACCTAGCAAAGAATGGCAACCTCCAAGTTTCTTTCTTAGAAACTGACTTGTCATCACAAAGGCAATTGTGCTATGAAGGGAACATGTGCAACTACAGTGTTTCTCAGGGGGAATTCAGCCCGCAACTCTATAAATCCCAATGATGAAACTAAAGTTTCCTTTCAAGCCTTATTTACAAAAGACCCGCAGAGCATTGACCCTGCTGTTTCTTTCTCTATTTTGTACCTCAACGGTGCTTTAGACGGGAGATACTTGAGTTGTTTCAACTTACAGCATTCTAGAGGTTTATCACAAGAAGCCTTTCACTTCCCAACACACGGCCTCTAGCTGTTCCCAACGCTGCACTGCTCCGAACCCCAAACACACAAGCCGTCCTCTTGAAAGTTTCTCATCCTAGTGCAGATCCGACAGTACTGAGACCTGGAATGCTTCCTAGAGCTCAAGAACCACACGGAACAACGCTACATGGATTCACTTGCAAGCCAATCTGTGGCATGATATAAGAGGTAGACTAGCATGAGGCTAGTGTTCAAACGGGTCGCCAAGTCACTGAAGATTACTGAAGGATGAGCACCTAGCAAAGAATGGCAACCTCCAAGTTCCTTGCCTAGAAACACACTTGGCATCACAAAGGCAATTGTGCTATGAAGGGAGCATGTGCAACTACAGTGTTTCTCGGGGAGAATTGAGCCCACAACTCTCTAAATCCCAAAGAGGAAAATAAAGTTTCCTTTCAAGCCTTATTTTCAAAAGGGTCGCAGAGCATTGTCCCTGCAGTTTCCTTCTCTCTTTTGTATCTCAAAGGTGCTTTCGAAGGGAGATACTGAGTTGTTTCAACTTACAACATTCTAGAGGTTTATCAAAAGAAGCCCTTCACTTCCCATGACTCGGCCTCTAGCTGTTCCCAACTCTTCAATGTTCAGAACTCCCCTAACACACAAGCCGTCCTCTTGAAAGTTTCTCATCCTAGTGCAGATCCAACAGTACTAAGAGACCGGGAATGCTTCCTAGAGCTCAAGAACCACACTGAAGAACTCTACATGGATTCTGCTGCATGCCAATCTGTGGCAGGATCCAAGAAGAACGTTAGCTTGAGGCTAGTGGTCAAACGGGTTCTCCAATTCACTGAAGATTACCGAAGGATGAGCACCTAGCAAAGAATGGCAACCTCCAAGTTTCTTTCCTAGAAACTCACTTGTCATCACGTAGGCAATTGTGCTATGAAGGGAGCATGTGCAACTACAGTGTTTTTCAGGGAGAATTGAGCCCGCAACTCTCGTACTCCCAATGAGGAAACTCAAGTTCCCCTTCAAGCCTTATATTGAAAAGGGCCCACAGAGCTTTGACCCTGGTGTTTCCTTCTCTCTTTTGTACCTCCAGGTGCTTTAGAAAGGAGATACGTGAGTTGTTTCCACTTGCAACAATCTAGAGGTTTACCCAAAGAAGTCCTTCACTGCCCATGACTCGGCATCTAGCTGTTCCTAACGCTGCTTTGCTCACAAAGGCTCGAACACAGAGGCCGTCATTCTTGTACTTTTCGTATCCTAGTGCAGACCGCCAGTACTAAGAGACATGGAATGCTTCCTAGAGCTCAGGAACCACACAGAATAACTCTACATGGATTCTGCTACATGCCAATCTGTGGCAGGATCCAAGAAGAACGTTAGCTTGAGACTGGTGGTCAAACGGGTTCTCCAATGCACTGAAGATGACTGAAGGATGAGCACCTAGCAAAGAATGGCAACCTCCAAGTTTCTTTCTTAGAAACTCACTTGTCATCACAAAGGCAATTGTGCTATGAAGGGAACATGTGCAACTACAGTGTTTCTCAGGGGGAATTCAGCCCGCAACTCTATAAATCCCAATGATGAAACTAAAGTTTCCTTTCAAGCCTTATTTACAAAAGACCCGCCGAGCATTGACCCTGCTGTTTCTTTCTCTATTTTGTACCTCAACGGTGCTTTAGACGGGAGATACTTGAGTTGTTTCAACTTACAACATTCTAGAGGTTTATCACAAGAAGCCTTTCACTTCCCAACACTCGGCCTCTAGCTGTTCTCAATGCTGCACTGCTCCGAACCCCAAACACACAAGCCGTCCCCTTGAAAGATTCTCATCCTAGTGCAGATCCGACAGTACTGAGACCTGGAATGCTTCCTAGAGCCCAAGAACCACACGGAACAACGCTACATGGATTCACTTGCAAGCCAATCTGTGGCATGATATAAGAGGTAGACTAGCATGAGGCTAGTGTTCAAACGGGTCGCCAAGTCACTGAAGATTACTGAAGGATGAGCACCTAGCAAAGAATGGCAACCTCCAAGTTCCTTGCCTAGAACACACTTGGCATCACAAAGGCAATTGTGCTATGAAGGGAGCATGTGCAACTACAGTGTTTCTCGGGGAGAATTGAGCCCGCAACTCTCTTACTCCCAACGAGGGAAATCAAGTTTCCCTTCAAGCCTTATTTTGAAAAGGGGCCCACAGAGCTTTGACCCTGATGTTTCCTTCTCTCTTTTGTACCTCCAGGTGCTTTAGAAAGGAGATACGTGAGTTGTTTCCACTTGCAACATTCTAGAGGTTTAACCAAAGAGGCCTTCACTGCCCATGACTCGGCATCTAGCTGTTCCCAACGCTGCATTGCTCAGAAAGGCCCAAACACACAGGTCGTCCTACTTGTACTTTTCGCATCCTAGTGCAGAACTGCCAGTACTAAGAGACCCGGAATGCATCCTAGAGCTCAGGAACCACACCGAAGAACGCTCCATGGATTCTGCTGCATGCCAATCTGTGGCAGGATACAAGAGGAACGTTAGCTTGAGGCTAGCTGTCAAACGGGTTCTCCAATTCACTGACGATTACTGAAGGATGAGCACCTAGCATAGCATGGCAACCTCCAAGTTTCTTGCCTAGAAACTCACTTATCATCACGTAGGCAATTGTGCTATGAAGGGAGCATGTGCAACTACAGTGTTTCTCGGGGAGAATTGAGCCCACAACTCTCTAAATCCCAAAGAGGAAAATAAAGTTTCCTTTCAAGCCTTATTTTCAAAAGGGTCGCAGAGCATTGTCCCTGCAGTTTCCTTCTCTCTTTTGTATCTCAAAGGTGCTTTCGAAGGGAGATACTGAGTTGTTTCAACTTACAACATTCTAGAGGTTTATCAAAAGAAGCCCTTCACTTCCCATGACTCGGCCTCTAGCTGTTCCCAACTCTTCAATGCTCAGAACTCCCCTAACACACAAGCCGTCCTCTTGAACGTTTCTCATCCTAGTGCAGATCCAACAGTACTAAGAGACCGGGAATGCTTCCTAGAGCTCAAGAACCACACTGAAGAACTCTACATGGATTCTGCTGCATGCCAATCTGTGGCAGGATCCAAGAAGAACGTTAGCTTGAGGCTAGTGGTCAAACGGGTTCTCCAATTCACTGAAGATTACCGAAGGATGAGCACCTAGCAAAGAATGGCAACCTCCAAGTTTCTTTCCTAGAAACTCACTTGTCATCACGTAGGCAATTGTGCTATGAAGGGAGCATGTGCAACTACAGTGTTTTTCAGGGAGAATTGAGCCCGCAACTCTCTTACTCCCAATGAGGAAACTCAAGTTCCCCTTCAAGCCTTATATTGAAAAGGGCCCACAGAGCTTTGACCCTGATGTTTCCTTCTCTCTTTTGTACCTCCAGGTGCTTTAGAAAGGAGATACGTGAGTTGTTTCCACTTGCAACAATCTAGAGGTTTACCCAAAGAAGTCCTTCACTGCCCATGACTCGGCATCTAGCTGTTCCTAACGCTGCTTTGCTCACAAAGGCTCGAACACAGAGGCCGTCATTCTTGTACTTTTCGTATCCTAGTGCAGACCGCCAGTACTAAGAGACATGGAATGCTTCCTAGAGCTCAGGAACCACACAGAATAACTCTACATGGATTCTGCTACATGCCAATCTGTGGCAGGATCCAAGAAGAACGTTAGCTTGAGACTGGTGGTCAAACGGGTTCTCCAATGCACTGAAGATGACTGAAGGATGAGCACCTAGCAAAGAATGGCAACCTCCAAGTTTCTTTCTTAGAAACTCACTTGTCATCACAAAGGCAATTGTGCTATGAAGGGAACATGTGCAACTACAGTGTTTCTCAGGGGGAATTCAGCCCGCAACTCTATAAATCCCAATGATGAAACTAAAGTTTCCTTTCAAGCCTTATTTACAAAAGACCCGCCGAGCATTGACCCTGCTGTTTCTTTCTCTATTTTGTACCTCAACGGTGCTTTAGACGGGAGATACTTGAGTTGTTTCAACTTACAGCATTCTAGAGGTTTATCACAAGAAGCCTTTCACTTCCCAACACTCGGCCTCTAGCTGTTCTCAATGCTGCACTGCTCCGAACCCCAAACACACAAGCCGTCCCCTTGAAAGATTCTCATCCTAGTGCAGATCCGACAGTACTGAGACCTGGAATGCTTCCTAGAGCCCAAGAACCACACGGAACAACGCTACATGGATTCACTTGCAAGCCAATCTGTGGCATGATATAAGAGGTAGACTAGCATGAGGCTAGTGTTCAAACGGGTCGCCAAGTCACTGAAGATTACTGAAGGATGAGCACCTAGCAAAGAATGGCAACCTCCAAGTTCCTTGCCTAGAACACACTTGGCATCACAAAGGCAATTGTGCTATGAAGGGAGCATGTGCAACTACAGTGTTTCTCGGGGAGAATTGAGCCCGCAACTCTCTTACTCCCAACGAGGGAAATCAAGTTTCCCTTCAAGCCTTATTTTGAAAAGGGGCCCACAGAGCTTTGACCCTGATGTTTCCTTCTCTCTTTTGTACCTCCAGGTGCTTTAGAAAGGAGATACGTGAGTTGTTTCCACTTGCAACATTCTAGAGGTTTAACCAAAGAGGCCTTCACTGCCCATGACTCGGCATCTAGCTGTTCCCAACGCTGCATTGCTCAGAAAGGCCCAAACACACAGGTCGTCCTACTTGTACTTTTCGCATCCTAGTGCAGAACTGCCAGTACTAAGAGACCCGGAATGCATCCTAGAGCTCAGGAACCACACCGAAGAACGCTCCATGGATTCTGCTGCATGCCAATCTGTGGCAGGATACAAGAGGAACGTTAGCTTGAGGCTAGCTGTCAAACGGGTTCTCCAATTCACTGACGATTACTGAAGGATGAGCACCTAGCATAGCATGGCAACCTCCAAGTTTCTTGCCTAGAAACTCACTTATCATCACGTAGGCAATTGTGCTATGAAGGGAGCATGTGCAACTACAGTGTTTCTCGGGGAGAATTGAGCCCACAACTCTCTAAATCCCAAAGAGGAAAATAAAGTTTCCTTTCAAGCCTTATTTTCAAAAGGGTCGCAGAGCATTGTCCCTGCAGTTTCCTTCTCTCTTTTGTATCTCAAAGGTGCTTTCGAAGGGAGATACTGAGTTGTTTCAACTTACAACATTCTAGAGGTTTATCAAAAGAAGCCCTTCACTTCCCATGACTCGGCCTCTAGCTGTTCCCAACTCTTCAATGCTCAGAACTCCCCTAACACACAAGCCGTCCTCTTGAACGTTTCTCATCCTAGTGCAGATCCAACAGTACTAAGAGACCGGGAATGCTTCCTAGAGCTCAAGAACCACACTGAAGAACTCTACATGGATTCTGCTGCATGCCAATCTGTGGCAGGATCCAAGAAGAACGTTAGCTTGAGGCTAGTGGTCAAACGGGTTCTCCAATTCACTGAAGATTACCGAAGGATGAGCACCTAGCAAAGAATGGCAACCTCCAAGTTTCTTTCCTAGAAACTCACTTGTCATCACGTAGGCAATTGTGCTATGAAGGGAGCATGTGCAACTACAGTGTTTTTCAGGGAGAATTGAGCCCGCAACTCTCTTACTCCCAATGAGGAAACTCAAGTTCCCCTTCAAGCCTTATATTGAAAAGGGCCCACAGAGCTTTGACCCTGATGTTTCCTTCTCTCTTTTGTACCTCCAGGTGCTTTAGAAAGGAGATACGTGAGTTGTTTCCACTTGCAACAATCTAGAGGTTTACCCAAAGAAGTCCTTCACTGCCCATGACTCGGCATCTAGCTGTTCCTAACGCTGCTTTGCTCACAAAGGCTCGAACACAGAGGCCGTCATTCTTGTACTTTTCGTATCCTAGTGCAGCCCGCCAGTACTAAGAGACATGGAATGCTTCCTAGAGCTCAGGAACCACACAGAATAACTCTACATGGATTCTGCTACATGCCAATCTGTGGCAGGATCCAAGAAGAACGTTAGCTTGAGACTGGTGGTCAAACGGGTTCTCCAATGCACTGAAGATGACTGAAGGATGAGCACCTAGCAAAGAATGGCAACCTCCAAGTTTCTTTCTTAGAAACTCACTTGTCATCACAAAGGCAATTGTGCTATGAAGGGAACATGTGCAACTACAGTGTTTCTCAGGGGGAATTCAGCCCGCAACTCTATAAATCCCAATGATGAAACTAAAGTTTCCTTTCAAGCCTTATTTACAAAAGACCCGCAGAGCATTGACCCTGCTGTTTCTTTCTCTATTTTGTACCTCAACGGTGCTTTAGACGGGAGATACTTGAGTTGTTTCAACTTACAGCATTCTAGAGGTTTATCACAAGAAGCCTTTCACTTCCCAACACACGGCCTCTAGCTGTTCCCAACGCTGCACTGCTCCGAACCCCAAACACACAAGCCGTCCTCTTGAAAGTTTCTCATCCTAGTGCAGATCCGACAGTACTGAGACCTGGAATGCTTCCTAGAGCTCAAGAACCACACGGAACAACGCTACATGGATTCACTTGCAAGCCAATCTGTGGCATGATATAAGAGGTAGACTAGCATGAGGCTAGTGTTCAAACGGGTCGCCAAGTCACTGAAGATTACTGAAGGATGAGCACCTAGCAAAGAATGGCAACCTCCAAGTTCCTTGCCTAGAAACACACTTGGCATCACAAAGGCAATTGTGCTATGAAGGGAGCATGTGCAACTACAGTGTTTCTCGGGGAGAATTGAGCCCACAACTCTCTAAATCCCAAAGAGGAAAATAAAGTTTCCTTTCAAGCCTTATTTTCAAAAGGGTCGCAGAGCATTGTCCCTGCAGTTTCCTTCTCTCTTTTGTATCTCAAAGGTGCTTTCGAAGGGAGATACTGAGTTGTTTCAACTTACAACATTCTAGAGGTTTATCAAAAGAAGCCCTTCACTTCCCATGACTCGGCCTCTAGCTGTTCCCAACTCTTCAATGCTCAGAACTCCCCTAACACACAAGCCGTCCTCTTGAAAGTTTCTCATCCTAGTGCAGATCCAACAGTACTAAGAGACCGGGAATGCTTCCTAGAGCTCAAGAACCACACTGAAGAACTCTACATGGATTCTGCTGCATGCCAATCTGTGGCAGGATCCAAGAAGAACGTTAGCTTGAGGCTAGTGGTCAAACGGGTTCTCCAATTCACTGAAGATTACCGAAGGATGAGCACCTAGCAAAGAATGGCAACCTCCAAGTTTCTTTCCTAGAAACTCACTTGTCATCACGTAGGCAATTGTGCTATGAAGGGAGCATGTGCAACTACAGTGTTTTTCAGGGAGAATTGAGCCCGCAACTCTCGTACTCCCAATGAGGAAACTCAAGTTCCCCTTCAAGCCTTATATTGAAAAGGGCCCACAGAGCTTTGACCCTGGTGTTTCCTTCTCTCTTTTGTACCTCCAGGTGCTTTAGAAAGGAGATACGTGAGTTGTTTCCACTTGCAACAATCTAGAGGTTTACCCAAAGAAGTCCTTCACTGCCCATGACTCGGCATCTAGCTGTTCCTAACGCTGCTTTGCTCACAAAGGCTCGAACACAGAGGCCGTCATTCTTGTACTTTTCGTATCCTAGTGCAGACCGCCAGTACTAAGAGACATGGAATGCTTCCTAGAGCTCAGGAACCACACAGAATAACTCTACATGGATTCTGCTACATGCCAATCTGTGGCAGGATCCAAGAAGAACGTTAGCTTGAGACTGGTGGTCAAACGGGTTCTCCAATGCACTGAAGATGACTGAAGGATGAGCACCTAGCAAAGAATGGCAACCTCCAAGTTTCTTTCTTAGAAACTCACTTGTCATCACAAAGGCAATTGTGCTATGAAGGGAACATGTGCAACTACAGTGTTTCTCAGGGGGAATTCAGCCCGCAACTCTATAAATCCCAATGATGAAACTAAAGTTTCCTTTCAAGCCTTATTTACAAAAGACCCGCCGAGCATTGACCCTGCTGTTTCTTTCTCTATTTTGTACCTCAACGGTGCTTTAGACGGGAGATACTTGAGTTGTTTCAACTTACAGCATTCTAGAGGTTTATCACAAGAAGCCTTTCACTTCCCAACACTCGGCCTCTAGCTGTTCTCAATGCTGCACTGCTCCGAACCCCAAACACACAAGCCGTCCCCTTGAAAGATTCTCATCCTAGTGCAGATCCGACAGTACTGAGACCTGGAATGCTTCCTAGAGCCCAAGAACCACACGGAACAACGCTACATGGATTCACTTGCAAGCCAATCTGTGGCATGATATAAGAGGTAGACTAGCATGAGGCTAGTGTTCAAACGGGTCGCCAAGTCACTGAAGATTACTGAAGGATGAGCACCTAGCAAAGAATGGCAACCTCCAAGTTCCTTGCCTAGAACACACTTGGCATCACAAAGGCAATTGTGCTATGAAGGGAGCATGTGCAACTACAGTGTTTCTCGGGGAGAATTGAGCCCGCAACTCTCTTACTCCCAACGAGGGAAATCAAGTTTCCCTTCAAGCCTTATTTTGAAAAGGGGCCCACAGAGCTTTGACCCTGATGTTTCCTTCTCTCTTTTGTACCTCCAGGTGCTTTAGAAAGGAGATACGTGAGTTGTTTCCACTTGCAACATTCTAGAGGTTTAACCAAAGAGGCCTTCACTGCCCATGACTCGGCATCTAGCTGTTCCCAACGCTGCATTGCTCAGAAAGGCCCAAACACACAGGTCGTCCTACTTGTACTTTTCGCATCCTAGTGCAGAACTGCCAGTACTAAGAGACCCGGAATGCATCCTAGAGCTCAGGAACCACACCGAAGAACGCTCCATGGATTCTGCTGCATGCCAATCTGTGGCAGGATACAAGAGGAACGTTAGCTTGAGGCTAGCTGTCAAACGGGTTCTCCAATTCACTGACGATTACTGAAGGATGAGCACCTAGCATAGCATGGCAACCTCCAAGTTTCTTGCCTAGAAACTCACTTATCATCACGTAGGCAATTGTGCTATGAAGGGAGCATGTGCAACTACAGTGTTTCTCGGGGAGAATTGAGCCCACAACTCTCTAAATCCCAAAGAGGAAAATAAAGTTTCCTTTCAAGCCTTATTTTCAAAAGGGTCGCAGAGCATTGTCCCTGCAGTTTCCTTCTCTCTTTTGTATCTCAAAGGTGCTTTCGAAGGGAGATACTGAGTTGTTTCAACTTACAACATTCTAGAGGTTTATCAAAAGAAGCCCTTCACTTCCCATGACTCGGCCTCTAGCTGTTCCCAACTCTTCAATGCTCAGAACTCCCCTAACACACAAGCCGTCCTCTTGAACGTTTCTCATCCTAGTGCAGATCCAACAGTACTAAGAGACCGGGAATGCTTCCTAGAGCTCAAGAACCACACTGAAGAACTCTACATGGATTCTGCTGCATGCCAATCTGTGGCAGGATCCAAGAAGAACGTTAGCTTGAGGCTAGTGGTCAAACGGGTTCTCCAATTCACTGAAGATTACCGAAGGATGAGCACCTAGCAAAGAATGGCAACCTCCAAGTTTCTTTCCTAGAAACTCACTTGTCATCACGTAGGCAATTGTGCTATGAAGGGAGCATGTGCAACTACAGTGTTTTTCAGGGAGAATTGAGCCCGCAACTCTCTTACTCCCAATGAGGAAACTCAAGTTCCCCTTCAAGCCTTATATTGAAAAGGGCCCACAGAGCTTTGACCCTGATGTTTCCTTCTCTCTTTTGTACCTCCAGGTGCTTTAGAAAGGAGATACGTGAGTTGTTTCCACTTGCAACAATCTAGAGGTTTACCCAAAGAAGTCCTTCACTGCCCATGACTCGGCATCTAGCTGTTCCTAACGCTGCTTTGCTCACAAAGGCTCGAACACAGAGGCCGTCATTCTTGTACTTTTCGTATCCTAGTGCAGCCCGCCAGTACTAAGAGACATGGAATGCTTCCTAGAGCTCAGGAACCACACAGAATAACTCTACATGGATTCTGCTACATGCCAATCTGTGGCAGGATCCAAGAAGAACGTTAGCTTGAGACTGGTGGTCAAACGGGTTCTCCAATGCACTGAAGATGACTGAAGGATGAGCACCTAGCAAAGAATGGCAACCTCCAAGTTTCTTTCTTAGAAACTCACTTGTCATCACAAAGGCAATTGTGCTATGAAGGGAACATGTGCAACTACAGTGTTTCTCAGGGGGAATTCAGCCCGCAACTCTATAAATCCCAATGATGAAACTAAAGTTTCCTTTCAAGCCTTATTTACAAAAGACCCGCAGAGCATTGACCCTGCTGTTTCTCTATTTTGTACCTCAACGGTGCTTTAGACGGGAGATACTTGAGTTGTTTCAACTTACAGCATTCTAGAGGTTTATCACAGGAAGCCTTTCACTTCCCAACACACGGCCTCTAGCTGTTCCCAACGCTGCACTGCTCCGAACCCCAAACACACAAGCCGTCCTCTTGAAAGTTTCTCATCCTAGTGCAGATCCGACAGTACTGAGACCTGGAATGCTTCCTAGAGCTCAAGAACCACACGGAACAACGCTACATGGATTCACTTGCAAGCCAATCTGTGGCATGATATAAGAGGTAGACTAGCATGAGGCTAGTGTTCAAACGGGTCGCCAAGTCACTGAAGATTACTGAAGGATGAGCACCTAGCAAAGAATGGCAACCTCCAAGTTCCTTGCCTAGAAACACACTTGGCATCACAAAGGCAATTGTGCTATGAAGGGAGCATGTGCAACTACAGTGTTTCTCGGGGAGAATTGAGCCCACAACTCTCTAAATCCCAAAGAGGAAAATAAAGTTTCCTTTCAAGCCTTATTTTCAAAAGGGTCGCAGAGCATTGTCCCTGCAGTTTCCTTCTCTCTTTTGTATCTCAAAGGTGCTTTCGAAGGGAGATACTGAGTTGTTTCAACTTACAACATTCTAGAGGTTTATCAAAAGAAGCCCTTCACTTCCCATGACTCGGCCTCTAGCTGTTCCCAACTCTTCAATGCTCAGAACTCCCCTAACACACAAGCCGTCCTCTTGAAAGTTTCTCATCCTAGTGCAGATCCAACAGTACTAAGAGACCGGGAATGCTTCCTAGAGCTCAAGAACCACACTGAAGAACTCTACATGGATTCTGCTGCATGCCAATCTGTGGCAGGATCCAAGAAGAACGTTAGCTTGAGGCTAGTGGTCAAACGGGTTCTCCAATTCACTGAAGATTACCGAAGGATGAGCACCTAGCAAAGAATGGCAACCTCCAAGTTTCTTTCCTAGAAACTCACTTGTCATCACGTAGGCAATTGTGCTATGAAGGGAGCATGTGCAACTACAGTGTTTTTCAGGGAGAATTGAGCCCGCAACTCTCTTACTCCCAATGAGGAAACTCAAGTTCCCCTTCAAGCCTTATATTGAAAAGGGCCCACAGAGCTTTGACCCTGATGTTTCCTTCTCTCTTTTGTACCTCCAGGTGCTTTAGAAAGGAGATACGTGAGTTGTTTCCACTTGCAACAATCTAGAGGTTTACCCAAAGAAGTCCTTCACTGCCCATGACTCGGCATCTAGCTGTTCCTAACGCTGCTTTGCTCACAAAGGCTCGAACACAGAGGCCGTCATTCTTGTACTTTTCGTATCCTAGTGCAGCCCGCCAGTACTAAGAGACATGGAATGCTTCCTAGAGCTCAGGAACCACACAGAATAACTCTACATGGATTCTGCTACATGCCAATCTGTGGCAGGATCCAAGAAGAACGTTAGCTTGAGACTGGTGGTCAAACGGGTTCTCCAATGCACTGAAGATGACTGAAGGATGAGCACCTAGCAAAGAATGGCAACCTCCAAGTTTCTTTCTTAGAAACTCACTTGTCATCACAAAGGCAATTGTGCTATGAAGGGAACATGTGCAACTACAGTGTTTCTCAGGGGGAATTCAGCCCGCAGCTCTATAAATCCCAATGATGAAACTAAAGTTTCCTTTCAAGCCTTATTTACAAAAGACCCGCAGAGCATTGACCCTGCTGTTTCTTTCTCTATTTTGTACCTCAACGGTGCTTTAGACGGGAGATACTTGAGTTGTTTCAACTTACAGCATTCTAGAGGTTTATCACAAGAAGCCTTTCACTTCCCAACACTCGGCCTCTAGCTGTTCTCAATGCTGCACTGCTCCGAACCCCAAACACACAAGCCGTCCCCTTGAAAGATTCTCATCCTAGTGCAGATCCGACAGTACTGAGACCTGGAATGCTTCCTAGAGCCCAAGAACCACACGGAACAACGCTACATGGATTCACTTGCAAGCCAATCTGTGGCATGATATAAGAGGTAGACTAGCATGAGGCTAGTGTTCAAACGGGTCGCCAAGTCACTGAAGATTACTGAAGGATGAGCACCTAGCAAAGAATGGCAACCTCCAAGTTCCTTGCCTAGAAACACACTTGGCATCACAAAGGCAATTGTGCTATGAAGGGAGCATGTGCAACTACAGTGTTTCTCAGGGAGAATTGAGCCCGCAACTCTCTTACTCCCAACGAGGGAAATCAAGTTTCCCTTCAAGCCTTATTTTGAAAAGGGGCCCACAGAGCTTTGACCCTGATGTTTCCTTCTCTCTTTTGTACCTCCAGGTGCTTTAGAAAGGAGATACGTGAGTTGTTTCCACTTGCAACATTCTAGAGGTTTAACCAAAGAAGGCCTTCACTGCCCATGACTCGGCATCTAGCTGTTCCCAACGCTGCATTGCTCAGAAAGGCCCAAACACACAGGTCGTCCTACTTGTACTTTTCGCATCCTAGTGCAGAACTGCCAGTACTAAGAGACCCGGAATGCATCCTAGAGCTCAGGAACCACACCGAAGAACGCTCCATGGATTCTGCTGCATGCCAATCTGTGGCAGGATACAAGAGGAACGTTAGCTTGAGGCTAGCTGTCAAACGGGTTCTCCAATTCACTGACGATTACTGAAGGATGAGCACCTAGCATAGCATGGCAACCTCCAAGTTTCTTGCCTAGAAACTCACTTATCATCACGTAGGCAATTGTGCTATGAAGGGAGCATGTGCAACTACAGTGTTTCTCGGGGAGAATTGAGCCCACAACTCTCTAAATCCCAAAGAGGAAAATAAAGTTTCCTTTCAAGCCTTATTTTCAAAAGGGTCGCAGAGCATTGTCCCTGCAGTTTCCTTCTCTCTTTTGTATCTCAAAGGTGCTTTCGAAGGGAGATACTGAGTTGTTTCAACTTACAACATTCTAGAGGTTTATCAAAAGAAGCCCTTCACTTCCCATGACTCGGCCTCTAGCTGTTCCCAACTCTTCAATGCTCAGAACTCCCCTAACACACAAGCCGTCCTCTTGAACGTTTCTCATCCTAGTGCAGATCCAACAGTACTAAGAGACCGGGAATGCTTCCTAGAGCTCAAGAACCACACTGAAGAACTCTACATGGATTCTGCTGCATGCCAATCTGTGGCAGGATCCAAGAAGAACGTTAGCTTGAGGCTAGTGGTCAAACGGGTTCTCCAATTCACTGAAGATTACCGAAGGATGAGCACCTAGCAAAGAATGGCAACCTCCAAGTTTCTTTCCTAGAAACTCACTTGTCATCACGTAGGCAATTGTGCTATGAAGGGAGCATGTGCAACTACAGTGTTTTTCAGGGAGAATTGAGCCCGCAACTCTCGTACTCCCAATGAGGAAACTCAAGTTCCCCTTCAAGCCTTATATTGAAAAGGGCCCACAGAGCTTTGACCCTGGTGTTTCCTTCTCTCTTTTGTACCTCCAGGTGCTTTAGAAAGGAGATACGTGAGTTGTTTCCACTTGCAACAATCTAGAGGTTTACCCAAAGAAGTCCTTCACTGCCCATGACTCGGCATCTAGCTGTTCCTAACGCTGCTTTGCTCACAAAGGCTCGAACACAGAGGCCGTCATTCTTGTACTTTTCGTATCCTAGTGCAGACCGCCAGTACTAAGAGACATGGAATGCTTCCTAGAGCTCAGGAACCACACAGAATAACTCTACATGGATTCTGCTACATGCCAATCTGTGGCAGGATCCAAGAAGAACGTTAGCTTGAGACTGGTGGTCAAACGGGTTCTCCAATGCACTGAAGATGACTGAAGGATGAGCACCTAGCAAAGAATGGCAACCTCCAAGTTTCTTTCTTAGAAACTCACTTGTCATCACAAAGGCAATTGTGCTATGAAGGGAACATGTGCAACTACAGTGTTTCTCAGGGGGAATTCAGCCCGCAACTCTATAAATCCCAATGATGAAACTAAAGTTTCCTTTCAAGCCTTATTTACAAAAGACCCGCCGAGCATTGACCCTGCTGTTTCTTTCTCTATTTTGTACCTCAACGGTGCTTTAGACGGGAGATACTTGAGTTGTTTCAACTTACAGCATTCTAGAGGTTTATCACAAGAAGCCTTTCACTTCCCAACACTCGGCCTCTAGCTGTTCTCAATGCTGCACTGCTCCGAACCCCAAACACACAAGCCGTCCCCTTGAAAGATTCTCATCCTAGTGCAGATCCGACAGTACTGAGACCTGGAATGCTTCCTAGAGCCCAAGAACCACACGGAACAACGCTACATGGATTCACTTGCAAGCCAATCTGTGGCATGATATAAGAGGTAGACTAGCATGAGGCTAGTGTTCAAACGGGTCGCCAAGTCACTGAAGATTACTGAAGGATGAGCACCTAGCAAAGAATGGCAACCTCCAAGTTCCTTGCCTAGAACACACTTGGCATCACAAAGGCAATTGTGCTATGAAGGGAGCATGTGCAACTACAGTGTTTCTCGGGGAGAATTGAGCCCGCAACTCTCTTACTCCCAACGAGGGAAATCAAGTTTCCCTTCAAGCCTTATTTTGAAAAGGGGCCCACAGAGCTTTGACCCTGATGTTTCCTTCTCTCTTTTGTACCTCCAGGTGCTTTAGAAAGGAGATACGTGAGTTGTTTCCACTTGCAACATTCTAGAGGTTTAACCAAAGAGGCCTTCACTGCCCATGACTCGGCATCTAGCTGTTCCCAACGCTGCATTGCTCAGAAAGGCCCAAACACACAGGTCGTCCTACTTGTACTTTTCGCATCCTAGTGCAGAACTGCCAGTACTAAGAGACCCGGAATGCATCCTAGAGCTCAGGAACCACACCGAAGAACGCTCCATGGATTCTGCTGCATGCCAATCTGTGGCAGGATACAAGAGGAACGTTAGCTTGAGGCTAGCTGTCAAACGGGTTCTCCAATTCACTGACGATTACTGAAGGATGAGCACCTAGCATAGCATGGCAACCTCCAAGTTTCTTGCCTAGAAACTCACTTATCATCACGTAGGCAATTGTGCTATGAAGGGAGCATGTGCAACTACAGTGTTTCTCGGGGAGAATTGAGCCCACAACTCTCTAAATCCCAAAGAGGAAAATAAAGTTTCCTTTCAAGCCTTATTTTCAAAAGGGTCGCAGAGCATTGTCCCTGCAGTTTCCTTCTCTCTTTTGTATCTCAAAGGTGCTTTCGAAGGGAGATACTGAGTTGTTTCAACTTACAACATTCTAGAGGTTTATCAAAAGAAGCCCTTCACTTCCCATGACTCGGCCTCTAGCTGTTCCCAACTCTTCAATGCTCAGAACTCCCCTAACACACAAGCCGTCCTCTTGAACGTTTCTCATCCTAGTGCAGATCCAACAGTACTAAGAGACCGGGAATGCTTCCTAGAGCTCAAGAACCACACTGAAGAACTCTACATGGATTCTGCTGCATGCCAATCTGTGGCAGGATCCAAGAAGAACGTTAGCTTGAGGCTAGTGGTCAAACGGGTTCTCCAATTCACTGAAGATTACCGAAGGATGAGCACCTAGCAAAGAATGGCAACCTCCAAGTTTCTTTCCTAGAAACTCACTTGTCATCACGTAGGCAATTGTGCTATGAAGGGAGCATGTGCAACTACAGTGTTTTTCAGGGAGAATTGAGCCCGCAACTCTCTTACTCCCAATGAGGAAACTCAAGTTCCCCTTCAAGCCTTATATTGAAAAGGGCCCACAGAGCTTTGACCCTGATGTTTCCTTCTCTCTTTTGTACCTCCAGGTGCTTTAGAAAGGAGATACGTGAGTTGTTTCCACTTGCAACAATCTAGAGGTTTACCCAAAGAAGTCCTTCACTGCCCATGACTCGGCATCTAGCTGTTCCTAACGCTGCTTTGCTCACAAAGGCTCGAACACAGAGGCCGTCATTCTTGTACTTTTCGTATCCTAGTGCAGCCCGCCAGTACTAAGAGACATGGAATGCTTCCTAGAGCTCAGGAACCACACAGAATAACTCTACATGGATTCTGCTACATGCCAATCTGTGGCAGGATCCAAGAAGAACGTTAGCTTGAGACTGGTGGTCAAACGGGTTCTCCAATGCACTGAAGATGACTGAAGGATGAGCACCTAGCAAAGAATGGCAACCTCCAAGTTTCTTTCTTAGAAACTCACTTGTCATCACAAAGGCAATTGTGCTATGAAGGGAACATGTGCAACTACAGTGTTTCTCAGGGGGAATTCAGCCCGCAACTCTATAAATCCCAATGATGAAACTAAAGTTTCCTTTCAAGCCTTATTTACAAAAGACCCGCAGAGCATTGACCCTGCTGTTTCTCTATTTTGTACCTCAACGGTGCTTTAGACGGGAGATACTTGAGTTGTTTCAACTTACAGCATTCTAGAGGTTTATCACAGGAAGCCTTTCACTTCCCAACACACGGCCTCTAGCTGTTCCCAACGCTGCACTGCTCCGAACCCCAAACACACAAGCCGTCCTCTTGAAAGTTTCTCATCCTAGTGCAGATCCGACAGTACTGAGACCTGGAATGCTTCCTAGAGCTCAAGAACCACACGGAACAACGCTACATGGATTCACTTGCAAGCCAATCTGTGGCATGATATAAGAGGTAGACTAGCATGAGGCTAGTGTTCAAACGGGTCGCCAAGTCACTGAAGATTACTGAAGGATGAGCACCTAGCAAAGAATGGCAACCTCCAAGTTCCTTGCCTAGAAACACACTTGGCATCACAAAGGCAATTGTGCTATGAAGGGAGCATGTGCAACTACAGTGTTTCTCGGGGAGAATTGAGCCCACAACTCTCTAAATCCCAAAGAGGAAAATAAAGTTTCCTTTCAAGCCTTATTTTCAAAAGGGTCGCAGAGCATTGTCCCTGCAGTTTCCTTCTCTCTTTTGTATCTCAAAGGTGCTTTCGAAGGGAGATACTGAGTTGTTTCAACTTACAACATTCTAGAGGTTTATCAAAAGAAGCCCTTCACTTCCCATGACTCGGCCTCTAGCTGTTCCCAACTCTTCAATGCTCAGAACTCCCCTAACACACAAGCCGTCCTCTTGAAAGTTTCTCATCCTAGTGCAGATCCAACAGTACTAAGAGACCGGGAATGCTTCCTAGAGCTCAAGAACCACACTGAAGAACTCTACATGGATTCTGCTGCATGCCAATCTGTGGCAGGATCCAAGAAGAACGTTAGCTTGAGGCTAGTGGTCAAACGGGTTCTCCAATTCACTGAAGATTACCGAAGGATGAGCACCTAGCAAAGAATGGCAACCTCCAAGTTTCTTTCCTAGAAACTCACTTGTCATCACGTAGGCAATTGTGCTATGAAGGGAGCATGTGCAACTACAGTGTTTTTCAGGGAGAATTGAGCCCGCAACTCTCTTACTCCCAATGAGGAAACTCAAGTTCCCCTTCAAGCCTTATATTGAAAAGGGCCCACAGAGCTTTGACCCTGATGTTTCCTTCTCTCTTTTGTACCTCCAGGTGCTTTAGAAAGGAGATACGTGAGTTGTTTCCACTTGCAACAATCTAGAGGTTTACCCAAAGAAGTCCTTCACTGCCCATGACTCGGCATCTAGCTGTTCCTAACGCTGCTTTGCTCACAAAGGCTCGAACACAGAGGCCGTCATTCTTGTACTTTTCGTATCCTAGTGCAGCCCGCCAGTACTAAGAGACATGGAATGCTTCCTAGAGCTCAGGAACCACACAGAATAACTCTACATGGATTCTGCTACATGCCAATCTGTGGCAGGATCCAAGAAGAACGTTAGCTTGAGACTGGTGGTCAAACGGGTTCTCCAATGCACTGAAGATGACTGAAGGATGAGCACCTAGCAAAGAATGGCAACCTCCAAGTTTCTTTCTTAGAAACTCACTTGTCATCACAAAGGCAATTGTGCTATGAAGGGAACATGTGCAACTACAGTGTTTCTCAGGGGGAATTCAGCCCGCAGCTCTATAAATCCCAATGATGAAACTAAAGTTTCCTTTCAAGCCTTATTTACAAAAGACCCGCAGAGCATTGACCCTGCTGTTTCTTTCTCTATTTTGTACCTCAACGGTGCTTTAGACGGGAGATACTTGAGTTGTTTCAACTTACAGCATTCTAGAGGTTTATCACAAGAAGCCTTTCACTTCCCAACACTCGGCCTCTAGCTGTTCTCAATGCTGCACTGCTCCGAACCCCAAACACACAAGCCGTCCCCTTGAAAGATTCTCATCCTAGTGCAGATCCGACAGTACTGAGACCTGGAATGCTTCCTAGAGCCCAAGAACCACACGGAACAACGCTACATGGATTCACTTGCAAGCCAATCTGTGGCATGATATAAGAGGTAGACTAGCATGAGGCTAGTGTTCAAACGGGTCGCCAAGTCACTGAAGATTACTGAAGGATGAGCACCTAGCAAAGAATGGCAACCTCCAAGTTCCTTGCCTAGAAACACACTTGGCATCACAAAGGCAATTGTGCTATGAAGGGAGCATGTGCAACTACAGTGTTTCTCAGGGAGAATTGAGCCCGCAACTCTCTTACTCCCAACGAGGGAAATCAAGTTTCCCTTCAAGCCTTATTTTGAAAAGGGGCCCACAGAGCTTTGACCCTGATGTTTCCTTCTCTCTTTTGTACCTCCAGGTGCTTTAGAAAGGAGATACGTGAGTTGTTTCCACTTGCAACATTCTAGAGGTTTAACCAAAGAAGGCCTTCACTGCCCATGACTCGGCATCTAGCTGTTCCCAACGCTGCATTGCTCAGAAAGGCCCAAACACACAGGTCGTCCTACTTGTACTTTTCGCATCCTAGTGCAGAACTGCCAGTACTAAGAGACCCGGAATGCATCCTAGAGCTCAGGAACCACACCGAAGAACGCTCCATGGATTCTGCTGCATGCCAATCTGTGGCAGGATACAAGAGGAACGTTAGCTTGAGGCTAGCTGTCAAACGGGTTCTCCAATTCACTGACGATTACTGAAGGATGAGCACCTAGCATAGCATGGCAACCTCCAAGTTTCTTGCCTAGAAACTCACTTATCATCACGTAGGCAATTGTGCTATGAAGGGAGCATGTGCAACTACAGTGTTTCTCGGGGAGAATTGAGCCCACAACTCTCTAAATCCCAAAGAGGAAAATAAAGTTTCCTTTCAAGCCTTATTTTCAAAAGGGTCGCAGAGCATTGTCCCTGCAGTTTCCTTCTCTCTTTTGTATCTCAAAGGTGCTTTCGAAGGGAGATACTGAGTTGTTTCAACTTACAACATTCTAGAGGTTTATCAAAAGAAGCCCTTCACTTCCCATGACTCGGCCTCTAGCTGTTCCCAACTCTTCAATGCTCAGAACTCCCCTAACACACAAGCCGTCCTCTTGAACGTTTCTCATCCTAGTGCAGATCCAACAGTACTAAGAGACCGGGAATGCTTCCTAGAGCTCAAGAACCACACTGAAGAACTCTACATGGATTCTGCTGCATGCCAATCTGTGGCAGGATCCAAGAAGAACGTTAGCTTGAGGCTAGTGGTCAAACGGGTTCTCCAATTCACTGAAGATTACCGAAGGATGAGCACCTAGCAAAGAATGGCAACCTCCAAGTTTCTTTCCTAGAAACTCACTTGTCATCACGTAGGCAATTGTGCTATGAAGGGAGCATGTGCAACTACAGTGTTTTTCAGGGAGAATTGAGCCCGCAACTCTCTTACTCCCAATGAGGAAACTCAAGTTCCCCTTCAAGCCTTATATTGAAAAGGGCCCACAGAGCTTTGACCCTGATGTTTCCTTCTCTCTTTTGTACCTCCAGGTGCTTTAGAAAGGAGATACGTGAGTTGTTTCCACTTGCAACAATCTAGAGGTTTACCCAAAGAAGTCCTTCACTGCCCATGACTCGGCATCTAGCTGTTCCTAACGCTGCTTTGCTCACAAAGGCTCGAACACAGAGGCCGTCATTCTTGTACTTTTCGTATCCTAGTGCAGCCCGCCAGTACTAAGAGACATGGAATGCTTCCTAGAGCTCAGGAACCACACAGAATAACTCTACATGGATTCTGCTACATGCCAATCTGTGGCAGGATCCAAGAAGAACGTTAGCTTGAGACTGGTGGTCAAACGGGTTCTCCAATGCACTGAAGATGACTGAAGGATGAGCACCTAGCAAAGAATGGCAACCTCCAAGTTTCTTTCTTAGAAACTCACTTGTCATCACAAAGGCAATTGTGCTATGAAGGGAACATGTGCAACTACAGTGTTTCTCAGGGGGAATTCAGCCCGCAACTCTATAAATCCCAATGATGAAACTAAAGTTTCCTTTCAAGCCTTATTTACAAAAGACCCGCAGAGCATTGACCCTGCTGTTTCTCTATTTTGTACCTCAACGGTGCTTTAGACGGGAGATACTTGAGTTGTTTCAACTTACAGCATTCTAGAGGTTTATCACAGGAAGCCTTTCACTTCCCAACACACGGCCTCTAGCTGTTCCCAACGCTGCACTGCTCCGAACCCCAAACACACAAGCCGTCCTCTTGAAAGTTTCTCATCCTAGTGCAGATCCGACAGTACTGAGACCTGGAATGCTTCCTAGAGCTCAAGAACCACACGGAACAACGCTACATGGATTCACTTGCAAGCCAATCTGTGGCATGATATAAGAGGTAGACTAGCATGAGGCTAGTGTTCAAACGGGTCGCCAAGTCACTGAAGATTACTGAAGGATGAGCACCTAGCAAAGAATGGCAACCTCCAAGTTCCTTGCCTAGAAACACACTTGGCATCACAAAGGCAATTGTGCTATGAAGGGAGCATGTGCAACTACAGTGTTTCTCGGGGAGAATTGAGCCCACAACTCTCTAAATCCCAAAGAGGAAAATAAAGTTTCCTTTCAAGCCTTATTTTCAAAAGGGTCGCAGAGCATTGTCCCTGCAGTTTCCTTCTCTCTTTTGTATCTCAAAGGTGCTTTCGAAGGGAGATACTGAGTTGTTTCAACTTACAACATTCTAGAGGTTTATCAAAAGAAGCCCTTCACTTCCCATGACTCGGCCTCTAGCTGTTCCCAACTCTTCAATGCTCAGAACTCCCCTAACACACAAGCCGTCCTCTTGAAAGTTTCTCATCCTAGTGCAGATCCAACAGTACTAAGAGACCGGGAATGCTTCCTAGAGCTCAAGAACCACACTGAAGAACTCTACATGGATTCTGCTGCATGCCAATCTGTGGCAGGATCCAAGAAGAACGTTAGCTTGAGGCTAGTGGTCAAACGGGTTCTCCAATTCACTGAAGATTACCGAAGGATGAGCACCTAGCAAAGAATGGCAACCTCCAAGTTTCTTTCCTAGAAACTCACTTGTCATCACGTAGGCAATTGTGCTATGAAGGGAGCATGTGCAACTACAGTGTTTTTCAGGGAGAATTGAGCCCGCAACTCTCTTACTCCCAATGAGGAAACTCAAGTTCCCCTTCAAGCCTTATATTGAAAAGGGCCCACAGAGCTTTGACCCTGATGTTTCCTTCTCTCTTTTGTACCTCCAGGTGCTTTAGAAAGGAGATACGTGAGTTGTTTCCACTTGCAACAATCTAGAGGTTTACCCAAAGAAGTCCTTCACTGCCCATGACTCGGCATCTAGCTGTTCCTAACGCTGCTTTGCTCACAAAGGCTCGAACACAGAGGCCGTCATTCTTGTACTTTTCGTATCCTAGTGCAGCCCGCCAGTACTAAGAGACATGGAATGCTTCCTAGAGCTCAGGAACCACACAGAATAACTCTACATGGATTCTGCTACATGCCAATCTGTGGCAGGATCCAAGAAGAACGTTAGCTTGAGACTGGTGGTCAAACGGGTTCTCCAATGCACTGAAGATGACTGAAGGATGAGCACCTAGCAAAGAATGGCAACCTCCAAGTTTCTTTCTTAGAAACTCACTTGTCATCACAAAGGCAATTGTGCTATGAAGGGAACATGTGCAACTACAGTGTTTCTCAGGGGGAATTCAGCCCGCAGCTCTATAAATCCCAATGATGAAACTAAAGTTTCCTTTCAAGCCTTATTTACAAAAGACCCGCAGAGCATTGACCCTGCTGTTTCTTTCTCTATTTTGTACCTCAACGGTGCTTTAGACGGGAGATACTTGAGTTGTTTCAACTTACAGCATTCTAGAGGTTTATCACAAGAAGCCTTTCACTTCCCAACACTCGGCCTCTAGCTGTTCTCAATGCTGCACTGCTCCGAACCCCAAACACACAAGCCGTCCCCTTGAAAGATTCTCATCCTAGTGCAGATCCGACAGTACTGAGACCTGGAATGCTTCCTAGAGCCCAAGAACCACACGGAACAACGCTACATGGATTCACTTGCAAGCCAATCTGTGGCATGATATAAGAGGTAGACTAGCATGAGGCTAGTGTTCAAACGGGTCGCCAAGTCACTGAAGATTACTGAAGGATGAGCACCTAGCAAAGAATGGCAACCTCCAAGTTCCTTGCCTAGAAACACACTTGGCATCACAAAGGCAATTGTGCTATGAAGGGAGCATGTGCAACTACAGTGTTTCTCAGGGAGAATTGAGCCCGCAACTCTCTTACTCCCAACGAGGGAAATCAAGTTTCCCTTCAAGCCTTATTTTGAAAAGGGGCCCACAGAGCTTTGACCCTGATGTTTCCTTCTCTCTTTTGTACCTCCAGGTGCTTTAGAAAGGAGATACGTGAGTTGTTTCCACTTGCAACATTCTAGAGGTTTAACCAAAGAAGGCCTTCACTGCCCATGACTCGGCATCTAGCTGTTCCCAACGCTGCATTGCTCAGAAAGGCCCAAACACACAGGTCGTCCTACTTGTACTTTTCGCATCCTAGTGCAGAACTGCCAGTACTAAGAGACCCGGAATGCATCCTAGAGCTCAGGAACCACACCGAAGAACGCTCCATGGATTCTGCTGCATGCCAATCTGTGGCAGGATACAAGAGGAACGTTAGCTTGAGGCTAGCTGTCAAACGGGTTCTCCAATTCACTGACGATTACTGAAGGATGAGCACCTAGCATAGCATGGCAACCTCCAAGTTTCTTGCCTAGAAACTCACTTATCATCACGTAGGCAATTGTGCTATGAAGGGAGCATGTGCAACTACAGTGTTTCTCGGGGAGAATTGAGCCCACAACTCTCTAAATCCCAAAGAGGAAAATAAAGTTTCCTTTCAAGCCTTATTTTCAAAAGGGTCGCAGAGCATTGTCCCTGCAGTTTCCTTCTCTCTTTTGTATCTCAAAGGTGCTTTCGAAGGGAGATACTGAGTTGTTTCAACTTACAACATTCTAGAGGTTTATCAAAAGAAGCCCTTCACTTCCCATGACTCGGCCTCTAGCTGTTCCCAACTCTTCAATGCTCAGAACTCCCCTAACACACAAGCCGTCCTCTTGAACGTTTCTCATCCTAGTGCAGATCCAACAGTACTAAGAGACCGGGAATGCTTCCTAGAGCTCAAGAACCACACTGAAGAACTCTACATGGATTCTGCTGCATGCCAATCTGTGGCAGGATCCAAGAAGAAGGTTAGCTTGAGGCTAGTGGTCAAACGGGTTCTCCAATTCACTGAAGATTACCGAAGGATGAGCACCTAGCAAAGAATGGCAACCTCCAAGTTTCTTTCCTAGAAACTCACTTGTCATCACGTAGGCAATTGTGCTATGAAGGGAGCATGTGCAACTACAGTGTTTTTCAGGGAGAATTGAGCCCGCAACTCTCTTACTCCCAATGAGGAAACTCAAGTTCCCCTTCAAGCCTTATATTGAAAAGGGCCCACAGAGCTTTGACCCTGATGTTTCCTTCTCTCTTTTGTACCTCCAGGTGCTTTAGAAAGGAGATACGTGAGTTGTTTCCACTTGCAACAATCTAGAGGTTTACCCAAAGAAGTCCTTCACTGCCCATGACTCGGCATCTAGCTGTTCCTAACGCTGCTTTGCTCACAAAGGCTCGAACACAGAGGCCGTCATTCTTGTACTTTTCGTATCCTAGTGCAGCCCGCCAGTACTAAGAGACATGGAATGCTTCCTAGAGCTCAGGAACCACACAGAATAACTCTACATGGATTCTGCTACATGCCAATCTGTGGCAGGATCCAAGAAGAACGTTAGCTTGAGACTGGTGGTCAAACGGGTTCTCCAATGCACTGAAGATGACTGAAGGATGAGCACCTAGCAAAGAATGGCAACCTCCAAGTTTCTTTCTTAGAAACTCACTTGTCATCACAAAGGCAATTGTGCTATGAAGGGAACATGTGCAACTACAGTGTTTCTCACGGGGAATTCAGCCCGCAACTCTATAAATCCCAATGATGAAACTAAAGTTTCCTTTCAAGCCTTATTTACAAAAGACCCGCAGAGCATTGACCCTGCTGTTTCTTTCTCTATTTTGTACCTCAACGGTGCTTTAGACGGGAGATACTTGAGTTGTTTCAACTTACAGCATTCTAGAGGTTTATCACAAGAAGCCTTTCACTTCCCAACACACGGCCTCTAGCTGTTCCCAACGCTGCACTGCTCCGAACCCCAAACACACAAGCCGTCCTCTTGAAAGTTTCTCATCCTAGTGCAGATCCGACAGTACTGAGACCTGGAATGCTTCCTAGAGCTCAAGAACCACACGGAACAACGCTACATGGATTCACTTGCAAGCCAATCTGTGGCATGATATAAGAGGTAGACTAGCATGAGGCTAGTGTTCAAACGGGTCGCCAAGTCACTGAAGATTACTGAAGGATGAGCACCTAGCAAAGAATGGCAACCTCCAAGTTCCTTGCCTAGAAACACACTTGGCATCACAAAGGCAATTGTGCTATGAAGGGAGCATGTGCAACTACAGTGTTTCTCGGGGAGAATTGAGCCCACAACTCTCTAAATCCCAAAGAGGAAAATAAAGTTTCCTTTCAAGCCTTATTTTCAAAAGGGTCGCAGAGCATTGTCCCTGCAGTTTCCTTCTCTCTTTTGTATCTCAAAGGTGCTTTCGAAGGGAGATACTGAGTTGTTTCAACTTACAACATTCTAGAGGTTTATCAAAAGAAGCCCTTCACTTCCCATGACTCGGCCTCTAGCTGTTCCCAACTCTTCAATGCTCAGAACTCCCCTAACACACAAGCCGTCCTCTTGAACGTTTCTCATCCTAGTGCAGATCCAACAGTACTAAGAGACCGGGAATGCTTCCTAGAGCTCAAGAACCACACTGAAGAACTCTACATGGATTCTGCTGCCTGCCAATCTGTGGCAGGATCCAAGAAGAACGTTAGCTTGAGGCTAGTGGTCAAACGGGTTCTCCAATTCACTGAAGATTACCGAAGGATGAGCACCTAGCAAAGAATGGCAACCTCCAAGTTTCTTTCCTAGAAACTCACTTGTCATCACGTAGGCAATTGTGCTATGAAGGGAGCATGTGCAACTACAGTGTTTTTCAGGGAGAATTGAGCCCGCAACTCTCTTACTCCCAATGAGGAAACTCAAGTTCCCCTTCAAGCCTTATATTGAAAAGGGCCCACAGAGCTTTGACCCTGATGTTTCCTTCTCTCTTTTGTACCTCCAGGTGCTTTAGAAAGGAGATACGTGAGTTGTTTCCACTTGCAACAATCTAGAGGTTTACCCAAAGAAGTCCTTCACTGCCCATGACTCGGCATCTAGCTGTTCCTAACGCTGCTTTGCTCACAAAGGCTCGAACACAGAGGCCGTCATTCTTGTACTTTTCGTATCCTAGTGCAGCCCGCCAGTACTAAGAGACATGGAATGCTTCCTAGAGCTCAGGAACCACACAGAATAACTCTACATGGATTCTGCTACATGCCAATCTGTGGCAGGATCCAAGAAGAACGTTAGCTTGAGACTGGTGGTCAAACGGGTTCTCCAATGCACTGAAGATGACTGAAGGATGAGCACCTAGCAAAGAATGGCAACCTCCAAGTTTCTTTCTTAGAAACTCACTTGTCATCACAAAGGCAATTGTGCTATGAAGGGAACATGTGCAACTACAGTGTTTCTCAGGGGGAATTCAGCCCGCAACTCTATAAATCCCAATGATGAAACTAAAGTTTCCTTTCAAGCCTTATTTACAAAAGACCCGCCGAGCATTGACCCTGCTGTTTATTTCTCTATTTTGTACCTCAACGGTGCTTTAGACGGGAGATACTTGAGTTGTTTCAACTTACAGCATTCTAGAGGTTTATCACAAGAAGCCTTTCACTTCCCAACACTCGGCCTCTAGCTGTTCTCAATGCTGCACTGCTCCGAACCCCAAACACACAAGCCGTCCCCTTGAAAGATTCTCATCCTAGTGCAGATCCGACAGTACTGAGACCTGGAATGCTTCCTAGAGCCCAAGAACCACACGGAACAACGCTACATGGATTCACTTGCAAGCCAATCTGTGGCATGATATAAGAGGTAGACTAGCATGAGGCTAGTGTTCAAACGGGTCGCCAAGTCACTGAAGATTACTGAAGGATGAGCACCTAGCAAAGAATGGCAACCTCCAAGTTCCTTGCCTAGAAACACACTTGGCATCACAAAGGCAATTGTGCTATGAAGGGAGCATGTGCAACTACAGTGTTTCTCAGGGAGAATTGAGCCCGCAACTCTCTTACTCCCAACGAGGGAAATCAAGTTTCCCTTCAAGCCTTATTTTGAAAAGGGGCCCACAGAGCTTTGACCCTGATGTTTCCTTCTCTCTTTTGTACCTCCAGGTGCTTTAGAAAGGAGATACGTGAGTTGTTTCCACTTGCAACATTCTAGAGGTTTAACCAAAGAAGGCCTTCACTGCCCATGACTCGGCATCTAGCTGTTCCCAACGCTGCATTGCTCAGAAAGGCCCAAACACACAGGTCGTCCTACTTGTACTTTTCGCATCCTAGTGCAGAACTGCCAGTACTAAGAGACCCGGAATGCATCCTAGAGCTCAGGAACCACACCGAAGAACGCTCCATGGATTCTGCTGCATGCCAATCTGTGGCAGGATACAAGAGGAACGTTAGCTTGAGGCTAGCTGTCAAACGGGTTCTCCAATTCACTGACGATTACTGAAGGATGAGCACCTAGCATAGCATGGCAACCGCCAAGTTTCTTGCCTAGAAACTCACTTATCATCACGTAGGCAATTGTGCTATGAAGGGAGCATGTGCAACTACAGTGTTTCTCGGGGAGAATTGAGCCCACAACTCTCTAAATCCCAAAGAGGAAAATAAAGTTTCCTTTCAAGCCTTATTTTCAAAAGGGTCGCAGAGCATTGTCCCTGCAGTTTCCTTCTCTCTTTTGTATCTCAAAGGTGCTTTCGAAGGGAGATACTGAGTTGTTTCAACTTACAACATTCTAGAGGTTTATCAAAAGAAGCCCTTCACTTCCCATGACTCGGCCTCTAGCTGTTCCCAACTCTTCAATGCTCAGAACTCCCCTAACACACAAGCCGTCCTCTTGAACGTTTCTCATCCTAGTGCAGATCCAACAGTACTAAGAGACCGGGAATGCTTCCTAGAGCTCAAGAACCACACTGAAGAACTCTACATGGATTCTGCTGCCTGCCAATCTGTGGCAGGATCCAAGAAGAACGTTAGCTTGAGGCTAGTGGTCAAACGGGTTCTCCAATTCACTGAAGATTACCGAAGGATGAGCACCTAGCAAAGAATGGCAACCTCCAAGTTTCTTTCCTAGAAACTCACTTGTCATCACGTAGGCAATTGTGCTATGAAGGGAGCATGTGCAACTACAGTGTTTTTCAGGGAGAATTGAGCCCGCAACTCTCTTACTCCCAATGAGGAAACTCAAGTTCCCCTTCAAGCCTTATATTGAAAAGGGCCCACAGAGCTTTGACCCTGATGTTTCCTTCTCTCTTTTGTACCTCCAGGTGCTTTAGAAAGGAGATACGTGAGTTGTTTCCACTTGCAACAATCTAGAGGTTTACCCAAAGAAGTCCTTCACTGCCCATGACTCGGCATCTAGCTGTTCCTAACGCTGCTTTGCTCACAAAGGCTCGAACACAGAGGCCGTCATTCTTGTACTTTTCGTATCCTAGTGCAGACCGCCAGTACTAAGAGACATGGAATGCTTCCTAGAGCTCAGGAACCACACAGAATAACTCTACATGGATTCTGCTACATGCCAATCTGTGGCAGGATCCAAGAAGAACGTTAGCTTGAGACTGGTGGTCAAACGGGTTCTCCAATGCACTGAAGATGACTGAAGGATGAGCACCCAGCAAAGAATGGCAACCTCCAAGTTCCTTTCCTAGAAACTCACTTGTCATCACAAAGGCAATTGTGCTATGAAGGGAACATGTGCAACTACAGTGTTTCTCAGGGGGAATTCAGCCCGCAACTCTATAAATCCCAATGATGAAACTAAAGTTTCCTTTCAAGCCTTATTTACAAAAGACCCGCAGAGCATTGACCCTGCTGTTTCTTTCTCTATTTTGTACCTCAACGGTGCTTTAGACGGGAGATACTTGAGTTGTTTCAACTTACAGCATTCTAGAGGTTTATCACAAGAAGCCTTTCACTTCCCAACACACGGCCTCTAGCTGTTCCCAACGCTGCACTGCTCCGAACCCCAAACACACAAGCCGTCCCCTTGAAAGATTCTCATCCTAGTGCAGATCCGACAGTACTGAGACCTGGAATGCTTCCTAGAGCCCAAGAACCACACGGAACAACGCTACATGGATTCACTTGCAAGCCAATCTGTGGCATGATATAAGAGGTAGACTAGCATGAGGCTAGTGTTCAAACGGGTCGCCAAGTCACTGAAGATTACTGAAGGATGAGCACCTAGCAAAGAATGGCAACCTCCAAGTTCCTTGCCTAGAACACACTTGGCATCACAAAGGCAATTGTGCTATGAAGGGAGCATGTGCAACTACAGTGTTTCTCGGGGAGAATTGAGCCCGCAACTCTCTTACTCCCAACGAGGGAAATCAAGTTTCCCTTCAAGCCTTATTTTGAAAAGGGGCCCACAGAGCTTTGACCCTGATGTTTCCTTCTCTCTTTTGTACCTCCAGGTGCTTTAGAAAGGAGATACGTGAGTTGTTTCCACTTGCAACATTCTAGAGGTTTAACCAAAGAAGGCCTTCACTGCCCATGACTCGGCATCTAGCTGTTCCCAACGCTGCATTGCTCAGAAAGGCCCAAACACACAGGTCGTCCTACTTGTACTTTTCGCATCCTAGTGCAGAACTGCCAGTACTAAGAGACCCGGAATGCATCCTAGAGCTCAGGAACCACACCGAAGAACGCTCCATGGATTCTGCTGCATGCCAATCTGTGGCAGGATACAAGAGGAACGTTAGCTTGAGGCTAGCTGTCAAACGGGTTCTCCAATTCACTGACGATTACTGAAGGATGAGCACCTAGCATAGCATGGCAACCTCCAAGTTTCTTGCCTAGAAACTCACTTATCATCACGTAGGCAATTGTGCTATGAAGGGAGCATGTGCAACTACAGTGTTTCTCGGGGAGAATTGAGCCCACAACTCTCTAAATCCCAAAGAGGAAAATAAAGTTTCCTTTCAAGCCTTATTTTCAAAAGGGTCGCAGAGCATTGTCCCTGCAGTTTCCTTCTCTCTTTTGTATCTCAAAGGTGCTTTCGAAGGGAGATACTGAGTTGTTTCAACTTACAACATTCTAGAGGTTTATCAAAAGAAGCCCTTCACTTCCCATGACTCGGCCTCTAGCTGTTCCCAACTCTTCAATGCTCAGAACTCCCCTAACACACAAGCCGTCCTCTTGAACGTTTCTCATCCTAGTGCAGATCCAACAGTACTAAGAGACCGGGAATGCTTCCTAGAGCTCAAGAACCACACTGAAGAACTCTACATGGATTCTGCTGCATGCCAATCTGTGGCAGGATCCACGAAGAACGTTAGCTTGAGGCTAGTGGTCAAACGGGTTCTCCAATTCACTGAAGATTACCGAAGGATGAGCACCTAGCAAAGAATGGCAACCTCCAAGTTTCTTTCCTAGAAACTCACTTGTCATCACGTAGGCAATTGTGCTATGAAGGGAGCATGTGCAACTACAGTGTTTTTCAGGGAGAATTGAGCCCGCAACTCTCTTACTCCCAATGAGGAAACTCAAGTTCCCCTTCAAGCCTTATATTGAAAAGGGCCCACAGAGCTTTGACCCTGATGTTTCCTTCTCTCTTTTGTACCTCCAGGTGCTTTAGAAAGGAGATACGTGAGTTGTTTCCACTTGCAACAATCTAGAGGTTTACCCAAAGAAGTCCTTCACTGCCCATGACTCGGCATCTAGCTGTTCCTAACGCTGCTTTGCTCACAAAGGCTCGAACACAGAGGCCGTCATTCTTGTACTTTTCGTATCCTAGTGCAGCCCGCCAGTACTAAGAGACATGGAATGCTTCCTAGAGCTCAGGAACCACACAGAATAACTCTACATGGATTCTGCTACATGCCAATCTGTGGCAGGATCCAAGAAGAACGTTAGCTTGAGACTGGTGGTCAAACGGGTTCTCCAATGCACTGAAGATGACTGAAGGATGAGCACCTAGCAAAGAATGGCAACCTCCAAGTTTCTTTCTTAGAAACTCACTTGTCATCACAAAGGCAATTGTGCTATGAAGGGAACATGTGCAACTACAGTGTTTCTCAGGGGGAATTCAGCCCGCAACTCTATAAATCCCAATGATGAAACTAAAGTTTCCTTTCAAGCCTTATTTACAAAAGACCCGCAGAGCATTGACCCTGCTGTTTCTCTATTTTGTACCTCAACGGTGCTTTAGACGGGAGATACTTGAGTTGTTTCAACTTACAGCATTCTAGAGGTTTATCACAGGAAGCCTTTCACTTCCCAACACACGGCCTCTAGCTGTTCCCAACGCTGCACTGCTCCGAACCCCAAACACACAAGCCGTCCCCTTGAAAGATTCTCATCCTAGTGCAGATCCGACAGTACTGAGACCTGGAATGCTTCCTAGAGCCCAAGAACCACACGGAACAACGCTACATGGATTCACTTGCAAGCCAATCTGTGGCATGATATAAGAGGTAGACTAGCATGAGGCTAGTGTTCAAACGGGTCGCCAAGTCACTGAAGATTACTGAAGGATGAGCACCTAGCAAAGAATGGCAACCTCCAAGTTCCTTGCCTAGAACACACTTGGCATCACAAAGGCAATTGTGCTATGAAGGGAGCATGTGCAACTACAGTGTTTCTCGGGGAGAATTGAGCCCGCAACTCTCTTACTCCCAACGAGGGAAATCAAGTTTCCCTTCAAGCCTTATTTTGAAAAGGGGCCCACAGAGCTTTGACCCTGATGTTTCCTTCTCTCTTTTGTACCTCCAGGTGCTTTAGAAAGGAGATACGTGAGTTGTTTCCACTTGCAACATTCTAGAGGTTTAACCAAAGAAGGCCTTCACTGCCCATGACTCGGCATCTAGCTGTTCCCAACGCTGCATTGCTCAGAAAGGCCCAAACACACAGGTCGTCCTACTTGTACTTTTCGCATCCTAGTGCAGAACTGCCAGTACTAAGAGACCCGGAATGCATCCTAGAGCTCAGGAACCACACCGAAGAACGCTCCATGGATTCTGCTGCATGCCAATCTGTGGCAGGATACAAGAGGAACGTTAGCTTGAGGCTAGCTGTCAAACGGGTTCTCCAATTCACTGACGATTACTGAAGGATGAGCACCTAGCATAGCATGGCAACCTCCAAGTTTCTTGCCTAGAAACTCACTTATCATCACGTAGGCAATTGTGCTATGAAGGGAGCATGTGCAACTACAGTGTTTCTCGGGGAGAATTGAGCCCACAACTCTCTAAATCCCAAAGAGGAAAATAAAGTTTCCTTTCAAGCCTTATTTTCAAAAGGGTCGCAGAGCATTGTCCCTGCAGTTTCCTTCTCTCTTTTGTATCTCAAAGGTGCTTTCGAAGGGAGATACTGAGTTGTTTCAACTTACAACATTCTAGAGGTTTATCAAAAGAAGCCCTTCACTTCCCATGACTCGGCCTCTAGCTGTTCCCAACTCTTCAATGCTCAGAACTCCCCTAACACACAAGCCGTCCTCTTGAACGTTTCTCATCCTAGTGCAGATCCAACAGTACTAAGAGACCGGGAATGCTTCCTAGAGCTCAAGAACCACACTGAAGAACTCTACATGGATTCTGCTGCATGCCAATCTGTGGCAGGATCCACGAAGAACGTTAGCTTGAGGCTAGTGGTCAAACGGGTTCTCCAATTCACTGAAGATTACCGAAGGATGAGCACCTAGCAAAGAATGGCAACCTCCAAGTTTCTTTCCTAGAAACTCACTTGTCATCACGTAGGCAATTGTGCTATGAAGGGAGCATGTGCAACTACAGTGTTTTTCAGGGAGAATTGAGCCCGCAACTCTCTTACTCCCAATGAGGAAACTCAAGTTCCCCTTCAAGCCTTATATTGAAAAGGGCCCACAGAGCTTTGACCCTGATGTTTCCTTCTCTCTTTTGTACCTCCAGGTGCTTTAGAAAGGAGATACGTGAGTTGTTTCCACTTGCAACAATCTAGAGGTTTACCCAAAGAAGTCCTTCACTGCCCATGACTCGGCATCTAGCTGTTCCTAACGCTGCTTTGCTCACAAAGGCTCGAACACAGAGGCCGTCATTCTTGTACTTTTCGTATCCTAGTGCAGCCCGCCAGTACTAAGAGACATGGAATGCTTCCTAGAGCTCAGGAACCACACAGAATAACTCTACATGGATTCTGCTACATGCCAATCTGTGGCAGGATCCAAGAAGAACGTTAGCTTGAGACTGGTGGTCAAACGGGTTCTCCAATGCACTGAAGATGACTGAAGGATGAGCACCTAGCAAAGAATGGCAACCTCCAAGTTTCTTTCTTAGAAACTCACTTGTCATCACAAAGGCAATTGTGCTATGAAGGGAACATGTGCAACTACAGTGTTTCTCAGGGGGAATTCAGCCCGCAACTCTATAAATCCCAATGATGAAACTAAAGTTTCCTTTCAAGCCTTATTTACAAAAGACCCGCAGAGCATTGACCCTGCTGTTTCTCTATTTTGTACCTCAACGGTGCTTTAGACGGGAGATACTTGAGTTGTTTCAACTTACAGCATTCTAGAGGTTTATCACAGGAAGCCTTTCACTTCCCAACACACGGCCTCTAGCTGTTCCCAACGCTGCACTGCTCCGAACCCCAAACACACAAGCCGTCCTCTTGAAAGTTTCTCATCCTAGTGCAGATCCGACAGTACTGAGACCTGGAATGCTTCCTAGAGCTCAAGAACCACACGGAACAACGCTACATGGATTCACTTGCAAGCCAATCTGTGGCATGATAGAAGAGGTAGACTAGCATGAGGCTAGTGTTCAAACGGGTCGCCAAGTCACTGAAGATTACTGAAGGATGAGCACCTAGCAAAGAATGGCAACCTCCAAGTTCCTTGCCTAGAAACACACTTGGCATCACAAAGGCAATTGTGCTATGAAGGGAGCATGTGCAACTACAGTGTTTCTCAGGGAGAATTGAGCCCGCAACTCTCTTACTCCCAACGAGGGAAATCAAGTTTCCCTTCAAGCCTTATTTTGAAAAGGGGCCCACAGAGCTTTGACCCTGATGTTTCCTTCTCTCTTTTGTACCTCCAGGTGCTTTAGAAAGGAGATACGTGAGTTGTTTCCACTTGCAACATTCTAGAGGTTTAACCAAAGAAGGCCTTCACTGCCCATGACTCGGCATCTAGCTGTTCCCAACGCTGCATTGCTCAGAAAGGCCCAAACACACAGGTCGTCCTACTTGTACTTTTCGCATCCTAGTGCAGAACTGCCAGTACTAAGAGACCCGGAATGCATCCTAGAGCTCAGGAACCACACCGAAGAACGCTCCATGGATTCTGCTGCATGCCAATCTGTGGCAGGATACAAGAGGAACGTTAGCTTGAGGCTAGCTGTCAAACGGGTTCTCCAATTCACTGACGATTACTGAAGGATGAGCACCTAGCATAGCATGGCAACCTCCAAGTTTCTTGCCTAGAAACTCACTTATCATCACGTAGGCAATTGTGCTATGAAGGGAGCATGTGCAACTACAGTGTTTCTCGGGGAGAATTGAGCCCACAACTCTCTAAATCCCAAAGAGGAAAATAAAGTTTCCTTTCAAGCCTTATTTTCAAAAGAGTCGCAGAGCATTGTCCCTGCAGTTTCCTTCTCTCTTTTGTATCTCAAAGGTGCTTTCGAAGGGAGATACTGAGTTGTTTCAACTTACAACATTCTAGAGGTTTATCAAAAGAAGCCCTTCACTTCCCATGACTCGGCCTCTAGCTGTTCCCAACTCTTCAATGCTCAGAACTCCCCTAACACACAAGCCGTCCTCTTGAACGTTTCTCATCCTAGTGCAGATCCAACAGTACTAAGAGACCGGGAATGCTTCCTAGAGCTCAAGAACCACACTGAAGAACTCTACATGGATTCTGCTGCATGCCAATCTGTGGCAGGATCCAAGAAGAACGTTAGCTTGAGGCTAGTGGTCAAACGGGTTCTCCAATTCACTGAAGATTACCGAAGGATGAGCACCTAGCAAAGAATGGCAACCTCCAAGTTTCTTTCCTAGAAACTCACTTGTCATCACGTAGGCAATTGTGCTATGAAGGGAGCATGTGCAACTACAGTGTTTTTCAGGGAGAATTGAGCCCGCAACTCTCTTACTCCCAATGAGGAAACTCAAGTTCCCCTTCAAGCCTTATATTGAAAAGGGCCCACAGAGCTTTGACCCTGATGTTTCCTTCTCTCTTTTGTACCTCCAGGTGCTTTAGAAAGGAGATACGTGAGTTGTTTCCACTTGCAACAATCTAGAGGTTTACCCAAAGAAGTCCTTCACTGCCCATGACTCGGCATCTAGCTGTTCCTAACGCTGCTTTGCTCACAAAGGCTCGAACACAGAGGCCGTCATTCTTGTACTTTTCGTATCCTAGTGCAGCCCGCCAGTACTAAGAGACATGGAATGCTTCCTAGAGCTCAGGAACCACACAGAATAACTCTACATGGATTCTGCTACATGCCAATCTGTGGCAGGATCCAAGAAGAACGTTAGCTTGAGACTGGTGGTCAAACGGGTTCTCCAATGCACTGAAGATGACTGAAGGATGAGCACCTAGCAAAGAATGGCAACCTCCAAGTTTCTTTCTTAGAAACTCACTTGTCATCACAAAGGCAATTGTGCTATGAAGGGAACATGTGCAACTACAGTGTTTCTCACGGGGAATTCAGCCCGCAACTCTATAAATCCCAATGATGAAACTAAAGTTTCCTTTCAAGCCTTATTTACAAAAGACCCGCAGAGCATTGACCCTGCTGTTTCTTTCTCTATTTTGTACCTCAACGGTGCTTTAGACGGGAGATACTTGAGTTGTTTCAACTTACAGCATTCTAGAGGTTTATCACAAGAAGCCTTTCACTTCCCAACACACGGCCTCTAGCTGTTCCCAACGCTGCACTGCTCCGAACCCCAAACACACAAGCCGTCCTCTTGAAAGTTTCTCATCCTAGTGCAGATCCGACAGTACTGAGACCTGGAATGCTTCCTAGAGCTCAAGAACCACACGGAACAACGCTACATGGATTCACTTGCAAGCCAATCTGTGGCATGATATAAGAGGTAGACTAGCATGAGGCTAGTGTTCAAACGGGTCGCCAAGTCACTGAAGATTACTGAAGGATGAGCACCTAGCAAAGAATGGCAACCTCCAAGTTCCTTGCCTAGAAACACACTTGGCATCACAAAGGCAATTGTGCTATGAAGGGAGCATGTGCAACTACAGTGTTTCTCGGGGAGAATTGAGCCCACAACTCTCTAAATCCCAAAGAGGAAAATAAAGTTTCCTTTCAAGCCTTATTTTCAAAAGGGTCGCAGAGCATTGTCCCTGCAGTTTCCTTCTCTCTTTTGTATCTCAAAGGTGCTTTCGAAGGGAGATACTGAGTTGTTTCAACTTACAACATTCTAGAGGTTTATCAAAAGAAGCCCTTCACTTCCCATGACTCGGCCTCTAGCTGTTCCCAACTCTTCAATGCTCAGAACTCCCCTAACACACAAGCCGTCCTCTTGAAAGTTTCTCATCCTAGTGCAGATCCAACAGTACTAAGAGACCGGGAATGCTTCCTAGAGCTCAAGAACCACACTGAAGAACTCTACATGGATTCTGCTGCATGCCAATCTGTGGCAGGATCCAAGAAGAACGTTAGCTTGAGGCTAGTGGTCAAACGGGTTCTCCAATTCACTGAAGATTACCGAAGGATGAGCACCTAGCAAAGAATGGCAACCTCCAAGTTTCTTTCCTAGAAACTCACTTGTCATCACGTAGGCAATTGTGCTATGAAGGGAGCATGTGCAACTACAGTGTTTTTCAGGGAGAATTGAGCCCGCAACTCTCTTACTCCCAATGAGGAAACTCAAGTTCCCCTTCAAGCCTTATATTGAAAAGGGCCCACAGAGCTTTGACCCTGATGTTTCCTTCTCTCTTTTGTACCTCCAGGTGCTTTAGAAAGGAGATACGTGAGTTGTTTCCACTTGCAACAATCTAGAGGTTTACCCAAAGAAGTCCTTCACTGCCCATGACTCGGCATCTAGCTGTTCCTAACGCTGCTTTGCTCACAAAGGCTCGAACACAGAGGCCGTCATTCTTGTACTTTTCGTATCCTAGTGCAGACCGCCAGTACTAAGAGACATGGAATGCTTCCTAGAGCTCAGGAACCACACAGAATAACTCTACATGGATTCTGCTACATGCCAATCTGTGGCAGGATCCAAGAAGAACGTTAGCTTGAGACTGGTGGTCAAACGGGTTCTCCAATGCACTGAAGATGACTGAAGGATGAGCACCTAGCAAAGAATGGCAACCTCCAAGTTTCTTTCTTAGAAACTCACTTGTCATCACAAAGGCAATTGTGCTATGAAGGGAACATGTGCAACTACAGTGTTTCTCAGGGGGAATTCAGCCCGCAACTCTATAAATCCCAATGATGAAACTAAAGTTTCCTTTCAAGCCTTATTTACAAAAGACCCGCCGAGCATTGACCCTGCTGTTTCTTTCTCTATTTTGTACCTCAACGGTGCTTTAGACGGGAGATACTTGAGTTGTTTCAACTTACAGCATTCTAGAGGTTTATCACAAGAAGCCTTTCACTTCCCAACACTCGGCCTCTAGCTGTTCTCAATGCTGCACTGCTCCGAACCCCAAACACACAAGCCGTCCCCTTGAAAGATTCTCATCCTAGTGCAGATCCGACAGTACTGAGACCTGGAATGCTTCCTAGAGCCCAAGAACCACACGGAACAACGCTACATGGATTCACTTGCAAGCCAATCTGTGGCATGATATAAGAGGTAGACTAGCATGAGGCTAGTGTTCAAACGGGTCGCCAAGTCACTGAAGATTACTGAAGGATGAGCACCTAGCAAAGAATGGCAACCTCCAAGTTCCTTGCCTAGAAACACACTTGGCATCACAAAGGCAATTGTGCTATGAAGGGAGCATGTGCAACTACAGTGTTTCTCAGGGAGAATTGAGCCCGCAACTCTCTTACTCCCAACGAGGGAAATCAAGTTTCCCTTCAAGCCTTATTTTGAAAAGGGGCCCACAGAGCTTTGACCCTGATGTTTCCTTCTCTCTTTTGTACCTCCAGGTGCTTTAGAAAGGAGATACGTGAGTTGTTTCCACTTGCAACATTCTAGAGGTTTAACCAAAGAAGGCCTTCACTGCCCATGACTCGGCATCTAGCTGTTCCCAACGCTGCATTGCTCAGAAAGGCCCAAACACACAGGTCGTCCTACTTGTACTTTTCGCATCCTAGTGCAGAACTGCCAGTACTAAGAGACCCGGAATGCATCCTAGAGCTCAGGAACCACACCGAAGAACGCTCCATGGATTCTGCTGCATGCCAATCTGTGGCAGGATACAAGAGGAACGTTAGCTTGAGGCTAGCTGTCAAACGGGTTCTCCAATTCACTGACGATTACTGAAGGATGAGCACCTAGCATAGCATGGCAACCGCCAAGTTTCTTGCCTAGAAACTCACTTATCATCACGTAGGCAATTGTGCTATGAAGGGAGCATGTGCAACTACAGTGTTTCTCGGGGAGAATTGAGCCCACAACTCTCTAAATCCCAAAGAGGAAAATAAAGTTTCCTTTCAAGCCTTATTTTCAAAAGGGTCGCAGAGCATTGTCCCTGCAGTTTCCTTCTCTCTTTTGTATCTCAAAGGTGCTTTCGAAGGGAGATACTGAGTTGTTTCAACTTACAACATTCTAGAGGTTTATCAAAAGAAGCCCTTCACTTCCCATGACTCGGCCTCTAGCTGTTCCCAACTCTTCAATGCTCAGAACTCCCCTAACACACAAGCCGTCCTCTTGAACGTTTCTCATCCTAGTGCAGATCCAACAGTACTAAGAGACCGGGAATGCTTCCTAGAGCTCAAGAACCACACTGAAGAACTCTACATGGATTCTGCTGCCTGCCAATCTGTGGCAGGATCCAAGAAGAACGTTAGCTTGAGGCTAGTGGTCAAACGGGTTCTCCAATTCACTGAAGATTACCGAAGGATGAGCACCTAGCAAAGAATGGCAACCTCCAAGTTTCTTTCCTAGAAACTCACTTGTCATCACGTAGGCAATTGTGCTATGAAGGGAGCATGTGCAACTACAGTGTTTTTCAGGGAGAATTGAGCCCGCAACTCTCTTACTCCCAATGAGGAAACTCAAGTTCCCCTTCAAGCCTTATATTGAAAAGGGCCCACAGAGCTTTGACCCTGATGTTTCCTTCTCTCTTTTGTACCTCCAGGTGCTTTAGAAAGGAGATACGTGAGTTGTTTCCACTTGCAACAATCTAGAGGTTTACCCAAAGAAGTCCTTCACTGCCCATGACTCGGCATCTAGCTGTTCCTAACGCTGCTTTGCTCACAAAGGCTCGAACACAGAGGCCGTCATTCTTGTACTTTTCGTATCCTAGTGCAGACCGCCAGTACTAAGAGACATGGAATGCTTCCTAGAGCTCAGGAACCACACAGAATAACTCTACATGGATTCTGCTACATGCCAATCTGTGGCAGGATCCAAGAAGAACGTTAGCTTGAGACTGGTGGTCAAACGGGTTCTCCAATGCACTGAAGATGACTGAAGGATGAGCACCTAGCAAAGAATGGCAACCTCCAAGTTCCTTTCCTAGAAACTCACTTGTCATCACAAAGGCAATTGTGCTATGAAGGGAACATGTGCAACTACAGTGTTTCTCAGGGGGAATTCAGCCCGCAACTCTATAAATCCCAATGATGAAACTAAAGTTTCCTTTCAAGCCTTATTTACAAAAGACCCGCAGAGCATTGACCCTGCTGTTTCTTTCTCTATTTTGTACCTCAACGGTGCTTTAGACGGGAGATACTTGAGTTGTTTCAACTTACAGCATTCTAGAGGTTTATCACAAGAAGCCTTTCACTTCCCAACACACGGCCTCTAGCTGTTCCCAACGCTGCACTGCTCCGAACCCCAAACACACAAGCCGTCCTCTTGAAAGTTTCTCATCCTAGTGCAGATCCGACAGTACTGAGACCTGGAATGCTTCCTAGAGCTCAAGAACCACACGGAACAACGCTACATGGATTCACTTGCAAGCCAATCTGTGGCATGATATAAGAGGTAGACTAGCATGAGGCTAGTGTTCAAACGGGTCGCCAAGTCACTGAAGATTACTGAAGGATGAGCACCTAGCAAAGAATGGCAACCTCCAAGTTCCTTGCCTAGAAACACACTTGGCATCACAAAGGCAATTGTGCTATGAAGGGAGCATGTGCAACTACAGTGTTTCTCGGGGAGAATTGAGCCCACAACTCTCTAAATCCCAAAGAGGAAAATAAAGTTTCCTTTCAAGCCTTATTTTCAAAAGGGTCGCAGAGCATTGTCCCTGCAGTTTCCTTCTCTCTTTCGTATCTCAAAGGTGCTTTCGAAGGGAGATACTGAGTTGTTTCAACTTACAACATTCTAGAGGTTTATCAAAAGAAGCCCTTCACTTCCCATGACTCGGCCTCTAGCTGTTCCCAACTCTTCAATGCTCAGAACTCCCCTAACACACAAGCCGTCCTCTTGAACGTTTCTCATCCTAGTGCAGATCCAACAGTACTAAGAGACCGGGAATGCTTCCTAGAGCTCAAGAACCACACTGAAGAACTCGACATGGATTCTGCTGCCTGCCAATCTGTGGCAGGATCCAAGAAGAACGTTAGCTTGAGGCTAGTGGTCAAACGGGTTCTCCAATTCACTGAAGATTACCGAAGGATGAGCACCTAGCAAAGAATGGCAACCTCCAAGTTTCTTTCCTAGAAACTCACTTGTCATCACGTAGGCAATTGTGCTATGAAGGGAGCATGTGCAACTACAGTGTTTTTCAGGGAGAATTGAGCCCGCAACTCTCTTACTCCCAATGAGGAAACTCAAGTTCCCCTTCAAGCCTTATATTGAAAAGGGCCCACAGAGCTTTGACCCTGATGTTTCCTTCTCTCTTTTGTACCTCCAGGTGCTTTAGAAAGGAGATACGTGAGTTGTTTCCACTTGCAACATTCTAGAGGTTTAACCAAAGAAGGCCTTCACTGCCCATGACTCGGCATCTAGCTGTTCCCAACGCTGCATTGCTCAGAAAGGCCCAAACACACAGGTCGTCCTACTTGTACTTTTCGCATCCTAGTGCAGAACTGCCAGTACTAAGAGACCCGGAATGCATCCTAGAGCTCAGGAACCACACCGAAGAACGCTCCATGGATTCTGCTGCATGCCAATCTGTGGCAGGATACAAGAGGAACGTTAGCTTGAGGCTAGCTGTCAAACGGGTTCTCCAATTCACTGACGATTACTGAAGGATGAGCACCTAGCATAGCATGGCAACCGCCAAGTTTCTTGCCTAGAAACTCACTTATCATCACGTAGGCAATTGTGCTATGAAGGGAGCATGTGCAACTACAGTGTTTCTCGGGGAGAATTGAGCCCACAACTCTCTAAATCCCAAAGAGGAAAATAAAGTTTCCTTTCAAGCCTTATTTTCAAAAGGGTCGCAGAGCATTGTCCCTGCAGTTTCCTTCTCTCTTTTGTATCTCAAAGGTGCTTTCGAAGGGAGATACTGAGTTGTTTCAACTTACAACATTCTAGAGGTTTATCAAAAGAAGCCCTTCACTTCCCATGACTCGGCCTCTAGCTGTTCCCAACTCTTCAATGCTCAGAACTCCCCTAACACACAAGCCGTCCTCTTGAACGTTTCTCATCCTAGTGCAGATCCAACAGTACTAAGAGACCGGGAATGCTTCCTAGAGCTCAAGAACCACACTGAAGAACTCTACATGGATTCTGCTGCCTGCCAATCTGTGGCAGGATCCAAGAAGAACGTTAGCTTGAGGCTAGTGGTCAAACGGGTTCTCCAATTCACTGAAGATTACCGAAGGATGAGCACCTAGCAAAGAATGGCAACCTCCAAGTTTCTTTCCTAGAAACTCACTTGTCATCACGTAGGCAATTGTGCTATGAAGGGAGCATGTGCAACTACAGTGTTTTTCAGGGAGAATTGAGCCCGCAACTCTCTTACTCCCAATGAGGAAACTCAAGTTCCCCTTCAAGCCTTATATTGAAAAGGGCCCACAGAGCTTTGACCCTGATGTTTCCTTCTCTCTTTTGTACCTCCAGGTGCTTTAGAAAGGAGATACGTGAGTTGTTTCCACTTGCAACAATCTAGAGGTTTACCCAAAGAAGTCCTTCACTGCCCATGACTCGGCATCTAGCTGTTCCTAACGCTGCTTTGCTCACAAAGGCTCGAACACAGAGGCCGTCATTCTTGTACTTTTCGTATCCTAGTGCAGACCGCCAGTACTAAGAGACATGGAATGCTTCCTAGAGCTCAGGAACCACACAGAATAACTCTACATGGATTCTGCTACATGCCAATCTGTGGCAGGATCCAAGAAGAACGTTAGCTTGAGACTGGTGGTCAAACGGGTTCTCCAATGCACTGAAGATGACTGAAGGATGAGCACCTAGCAAAGAATGGCAACCTCCAAGTTCCTTTCCTAGAAACTCACTTGTCATCACAAAGGCAATTGTGCTATGAAGGGAACATGTGCAACTACAGTGTTTCTCAGGGGGAATTCAGCCCGCAACTCTATAAATCCCAATGATGAAACTAAAGTTTCCTTTCAAGCCTTATTTACAAAAGACCCGCAGAGCATTGACCCTGCTGTTTCTTTCTCTATTTTGTACCTCAACGGTGCTTTAGACGGGAGATACTTGAGTTGTTTCAACTTACAGCATTCTAGAGGTTTATCACAAGAAGCCTTTCACTTCCCAACACACGGCCTCTAGCTGTTCCCAACGCTGCACTGCTCCGAACCCCAAACACACAAGCCGTCCTCTTGAAAGTTTCTCATCCTAGTGCAGATCCGACAGTACTGAGACCTGGAATGCTTCCTAGAGCTCAAGAACCACACGGAACAACGCTACATGGATTCACTTGCAAGCCAATCTGTGGCATGATATAAGAGGTAGACTAGCATGAGGCTAGTGTTCAAACGGGTCGCCAAGTCACTGAAGATTACTGAAGGATGAGCACCTAGCAAAGAATGGCAACCTCCAAGTTCCTTGCCTAGAAACACACTTGGCATCACAAAGGCAATTGTGCTATGAAGGGAGCATGTGCAACTACAGTGTTTCTCGGGGAGAATTGAGCCCACAACTCTCTAAATCCCAAAGAGGAAAATAAAGTTTCCTTTCAAGCCTTATTTTCAAAAGGGTCGCAGAGCATTGTCCCTGCAGTTTCCTTCTCTCTTTTGTATCTCAAAGGTGCTTTCGAAGGGAGATACTGAGTTGTTTCAACTTACAACATTCTAGAGGTTTATCAAAAGAAGCCCTTCACTTCCCATGACTCGGCCTCTAGCTGTTCCCAACTCTTCAATGCTCAGAACTCCCCTAACACACAAGCCGTCCTCTTGAACGTTTCTCATCCTAGTGCAGATCCAACAGTACTAAGAGACCGGGAATGCTTCCTAGAGCTCAAGAACCACACTGAAGAACTCTACATGGATTCTGCTGCATGCCAATCTGGGGCAGGATCCAAGAAGAACGTTAGCTTGAGGCTAGTGGTCAAACGGGTTCTCCAATTCACTGAAGATTACCGAAGGATGAGCACCTAGCAAAGAATGGCAACCTCCAAGTTTCTTTCCTAGAAACTCACTTGTCATCACGTAGGCAATTGTGCTATGAAGGGAGCATGTGCAACTACAGTGTTTTTCAGGGAGAATTGAGCCCGCAACTCTCTTACTCCCAATGAGGAAACTCAAGTTCCCCTTCAAGCCTTATATTGAAAAGGGCCCACAGAGCTTTGACCCTGATGTTTCCTTCTCTCTTTTGTACCTCCAGGTGCTTTAGAAAGGAGATACGTGAGTTGTTTCCACTTGCAACATTCTAGAGGTTTACCCAAAGAAGTCCTTCACTGCCCATGACTCGGCATCTAGCTGTTCCTAACGCTGCTTTGCTCACAAAGGCTCGAACACAGAGGCCGTCATTCTTGTACTTTTCGTATCCTAGTGCAGCCCGCCAGTACTAAGAGACATGGAATGCTTCCTAGAGCTCAGGAACCACACAGAATAACTCTACATGGATTCTGCTACATGCCAATCTGTGGCAGGATCCAAGAAGAACGTTAGCTTGAGACTGGTGGTCAAACGGGTTCTCCAATGCACTGAAGATGACTGAAGGATGAGCACCTAGCAAAGAATGGCAACCTCCAAGTTTCTTTCTTAGAAACTCACTTGTCATCACAAAGGCAATTGTGCTATGAAGGGAACATGTGCAACTACAGTGTTTCTCAGGGGGAATTCAGCCCGCAGCTCTATAAATCCCAATGATGAAACTAAAGTTTCCTTTCAAGCCTTATTTACAAAAGACCCGCCGAGCATTGACCCTGCTGTTTCTTTCTCTATTTTGTACCTCAACGGTGCTTTAGACGGGAGATACTTGAGTTGTTTCAACTTACAGCATTCTAGAGGTTTATCACAAGAAGCCTTTCACTTCCCAACACTCGGCCTCTAGCTGTTCTCAATGCTGCACTGCTCCGAACCCCAAACACACAAGCCGTCCCCTTGAAAGATTCTCATCCTAGTGCAGATCCGACAGTACTGAGACCTGGAATGCTTCCTAGAGCTCAAGAACCACACGGAACAACGCTACATGGATTCACTTGCAAGCCAATCTGTGGCATGATATAAGAGGTAGACTAGCATGAGGCTAGTGTTCAAACGGGTCGCCAAGTCACTGAAGATTACTGAAGGATGAGCACCTAGCAAAGAATGGCAACCTCCAAGTTCCTTGCCTAGAAACACACTTGGCATCACAAAGGCAATTGTGCTATGAAGGGAGCATGTGCAACTACAGTGTTTCTCAGGGAGAATTGAGCCCGCAACTCTCTTACTCCCAACGAGGGAAATCAAGTTTCCCTTCAAGCCTTATTTTGAAAAGGGGCCCACAGAGCTTTGACCCTGATGTTTCCTTCTCTCTTTTGTACCTCCAGGTGCTTTAGAAAGGAGATACGTGAGTTGTTTCCACTTGCAACATTCTAGAGGTTTAACCAAAGAAGGCCTTCACTGCCCATGACTCGGCATCTAGCTGTTCCCAACGCTGCATTGCTCAGAAAGGCCCAAACACACAGGTCGTCCTACTTGTACTTTTCGCATCCTAGTGCAGAACTGCCAGTACTAAGAGACCCGGAATGCATCCTAGAGCTCAGGAACCACACCGAAGAACGCTCCATGGATTCTGCTGCATGCCAATCTGTGGCAGGATACAAGAGGAACGTTAGCTTGAGGCTAGCTGTCAAACGGGTTCTCCAATTCACTGACGATTACTGAAGGATGAGCACCTAGCATAGCATGGCAACCTCCAAGTTTCTTGCCTAGAAACTCACTTATCATCACGTAGGCAATTGTGCTATGAAGGGAGCATGTGCAACTACAGTGTTTCTCGGGGAGAATTGAGCCCACAACTCTCTAAATCCCAAAGAGGAAAATAAAGTTTCCTTTCAAGCCTTATTTTCAAAAGGGTCGCAGAGCATTGTCCCTGCAGTTTCCTTCTCTCTTTTGTATCTCAAAGGTGCTTTCGAAGGGAGATACTGAGTTGTTTCAACTTACAGCATTCTAGAGGTTTATCAAAAGAAGCCCTTCACTTCCCATGACTCGGCCTCTAGCTGTTCCCAACTCTTCAATGCTCAGAACTCCCCTAACACACAAGCCGTCCTCTTGAACGTTTCTCATCCTAGTGCAGATCCAACAGTACTAAGAGACCGGGAATGCTTCCTAGAGCTCAAGAACCACACTGAAGAACTCTACATGGATTCTGCTGCATGCCAATCTGTGGCAGGATCCACGAAGAACGTTAGCTTGAGGCTAGTGGTCAAACGGGTTCTCCAATTCACTGAAGATTCCCGAAGGATGAGCACCTAGCAAAGAATGGCAACCTCCAAGTTTCTTTCCTAGAAACTCACTTGTCATCACGTAGGCAATTGTGCTATGAAGGGAGCATGTGCAACTACAGTGTTTTTCAGGGAGAATTGAGCCCGCAACTCTCTTACTCCCAATGAGGAAACTCAAGTTCCCCTTCAAGCCTTATATTGAAAAGGGCCCACAGAGCTTTGACCCTGATGTTTCCTTCTCTCTTTTGTACCTCCAGGTGCTTTAGAAAGGAGATACGTGAGTTGTTTCCACTTGCAACAATCTAGAGGTTTACCCAAAGAAGTCCTTCACTGCCCATGACTCGGCATCTAGCTGTTCCTAACGCTGCTTTGCTCACAAAGGCTCGAACACAGAGGCCGTCATTCTTGTACTTTTCGTATCCTAGTGCAGCCCGCCAGTACTAAGAGACATGGAATGCTTCCTAGAGCTCAGGAACCACACAGAATAACTCTACATGGATTCTGCTACATGCCAATCTGTGGCAGGATCCAAGAAGAACGTTAGCTTGAGACTGGTGGTCAAACGGGTTCTCCAATGCACTGAAGATGACTGAAGGATGAGCACCTAGCAAAGAATGGCAACCTCCAAGTTTCTTTCTTAGAAACTCACTTGTCATCACAAAGGCAATTGTGCTATGAAGGGAACATGTGCAACTACAGTGTTTCTCAGGGGGAATTCAGCCCGCAGCTCTATAAATCCCAATGATGAAACTAAAGTTTCCTTTCAAGCCTTATTTACAAAAGACCCCGCCGAGCATTGACCCTGCTGTTTCTTTCTCTATTTTGTACCTCAACGGTGCTTTAGACGGGAGATACTTGAGTTGTTTCAACTTACAGCATTCTAGAGGTTTATCACAAGAAGCCTTTCACTTCCCAACACTCGGCCTCTAGCTGTTCTCAACGCTGCACTGCTCCGAACCCCAAACACACAAGCCGTCCCCTTGAAAGATTCTCATCCTAGTGCAGATCCGACAGTACTGAGACCTGGAATGCTTCCTAGAGCCCAAGAACCACACGGAACAACGCTACATGGATTCACTTGCAAGCCAATCTGTGGCATGATATAAGAGGTAGACTAGCATGAGGCTAGTGTTCAAACGGGTCGCCAAGTCACTGAAGATTACTGAAGGATGAGCACCTAGCAAAGAATGGCAACCTCCAAGTTCCTTGCCTAGAAACACACTTGGCATCACAAAGGCAATTGTGCTATGAAGGGAGCATGTGCAACTACAGTGTTTCTCAGGGAGAATTGAGCCCGCAACTCTCTTACTCCCAACGAGGGAAATCAAGTTTCCCTTCAAGCCTTATTTTGAAAAGGGGCCCACAGAGCTTTGACCCTGATGTTTCCTTCTCTCTTTTGTACCTCCAGGTGCTTTAGAAAGGAGATACGTGAGTTGTTTCCACTTGCAACATTCTAGAGGTTTAACCAAAGAAGGCCTTCACTGCCCATGACTCGGCATCTAGCTGTTCCCAACGCTGCATTGCTCAGAAAGGCCCAAACACACAGGTCGTCCTACTTGTACTTTTCGCATCCTAGTGCAGAACTGCCAGTACTAAGAGACCCGGAATGCATCCTAGAGCTCAGGAACCACACCGAAGAACGCTCCATGGATTCTGCTGCATGCCAATCTGTGGCAGGATACAAGAGGAACGTTAGCTTGAGGCTAGCTGTCAAACGGGTTCTCCAATTCACTGACGATTACTGAAGGATGAGCACCTAGCATAGCATGGCAACCGCCAAGTTTCTTGCCTAGAAACTCACTTATCATCACGTAGGCAATTGTGCTATGAAGGGAGCATGTGCAACTACAGTGTTTCTCGGGGAGAATTGAGCCCACAACTCTCTAAATCCCAAAGAGGAAAATAAAGTTTCCTTTCAAGCCTTATTTTCAAAAGGGTCGCAGAGCATTGTCCCTGCAGTTTCCTTCTCTCTTTTGTATCTCAAAGGTGCTTTCGAAGGGAGATACTGAGTTGTTTCAACTTACAGCATTCTAGAGGTTTATCAAAAGAAGCCCTTCACTTCCCATGACTCGGCCTCTAGCTGTTCCCAACTCTTCAATGCTCAGAACTCCCCTAACACACAAGCCGTCCTCTTGAACGTTTCTCATCCTAGTGCAGATCCAACAGTACTAAGAGACCGGGAATGCTTCCTAGAGCTCAAGAACCACACTGAAGAACTCTACATGGATTCTGCTGCATGCCAATCTGTGGCAGGATCCACGAAGAACGTTAGCTTGAGGCTAGTGGTCAAACGGGTTCTCCAATTCACTGAAGATTACCGAAGGATGAGCACCTAGCAAAGAATGGCAACCTCCAAGTTTCTTTCCTAGAAACTCACTTGTCATCACGTAGGCAATTGTGCTATGAAGGGAGCATGTGCAACTACAGTGTTTTTCAGGGAGAATTGAGCCCGCAACTCTCTTACTCCCAATGAGGAAACTCAAGTTCCCCTTCAAGCCTTATATTGAAAAGGGCCCACAGAGCTTTGACCCTGATGTTTCCTTCTCTCTTTTGTACCTCCAGGTGCTTTAGAAAGGAGATACGTGAGTTGTTTCCACTTGCAACAATCTAGAGGTTTACCCAAAGAAGTCCTTCACTGCCCATGACTCGGCATCTAGCTGTTCCTAACGCTGCTTTGCTCACAAAGGCTCGAACACAGAGGCCGTCATTCTTGTACTTTTCGTATCCTAGTGCAGACCGCCAGTACTAAGAGACATGGAATGCTTCCTAGAGCTCAGGAACCACACAGAATAACTCTACATGGATTCTGCTACATGCCAATCTGTGGCAGGATCCAAGAAGAACGTTAGCTTGAGACTGGTGGTCAAACGGGTTCTCCAATGCACTGAAGATGACTGAAGGATGAGCACCTAGCAAAGAATGGCAACCTCCAAGTTCCTTTCCTAGAAACTCACTTGTCATCACAAAGGCAATTGTGCTATGAAGGGAACATGTGCAACTACAGTGTTTCTCAGGGGGAATTCAGCCCGCAACTCTATAAATCCCAATGATGAAACTAAAGTTTCCTTTCAAGCCTTATTTACAAAAGACCCGCCGAGCATTGACCCTGCTGTTTCTTTCTCTATTTTGTACCTCAACGGTGCTTTAGACGGGAGATACTTGAGTTGTTTCAACTTACAGCATTCTAGAGGTTTATCACAAGAAGCCTTTCACTTCCCAACACTCGGCCTCTAGCTGTTCTCAATGCTGCACTGCTCCGAACCCCAAACACACAAGCCGTCCCCTTGAAAGATTCTCATTCTAGTGCAGATCCGACAGTACTGAGACCTGGAATGCTTCCTAGAGCCCAAGAACCACACGGAACAACGCTACATGGATTCACTTGCAAGCCAATCTGTGGCATGATATAAGAGGTAGACTAGCATGAGGCTAGTGTTCAAACGGGTCGCCAAGTCACTGAAGATTACTGAAGGATGAGCACCTAGCAAAGAATGGCAACCTCCAAGTTCCTTGCCTAGAAACACACTTGGCATCACAAAGGCAATTGTGCTATGAAGGGAGCATGTGCAACTACAGTGTTTCTCAGGGAGAATTGAGCCCGCAACTCTCTTACTCCCAACGAGGGAAATCAAGTTTCCCTTCAAGCCTTATTTTGAAAAGGGGCCCACAGAGCTTTGACCCTGATGTTTCCTTCTCTCTTTTGTACCTCCAGGTGCTTTAGAAAGGAGATACGTGAGTTGTTTCCACTTGCAACATTCTAGAGGTTTAACCAAAGAAGGCCTTCACTGCCCATGACTCGGCATCTAGCTGTTCCCAACGCTGCATTGCTCAGAAAGGCCCAAACACACAGGTCGTCCTACTTGTACTTTTCGCATCCTAGTGCAGAACTGCCAGTACTAAGAGACCCGGAATGCATCCTAGAGCTCAGGAACCACACCGAAGAACGCTCCATGGATTCTGCTGCATGCCAATCTGTGGCAGGATACAAGAGGAACGTTAGCTTGAGGCTAGCTGTCAAACGGGTTCTCCAATTCACTGACGATTACTGAAGGATGAGCACCTAGCATAGCATGGCAACCGCCAAGTTTCTTGCCTAGAAACTCACTTATCATCACGTAGGCAATTGTGCTATGAAGGGAGCATGTGCAACTACAGTGTTTCTCGGGGAGAATTGAGCCCACAACTCTCTAAATCCCAAAGAGGAAAATAAAGTTTCCTTTCAAGCCTTATTTTCAAAAGGGTCGCAGAGCATTGTCCCTGCAGTTTCCTTCTCTCTTTTGTATCTCAAAGGTGCTTTCGAAGGGAGATACTGAGTTGTTTCAACTTACAACATTCTAGAGGTTTATCAAAAGAAGCCCTTCACTTCCCATGACTCGGCCTCTAGCTGTTCCCAACTCTTCAATGCTCAGAACTCCCCTAACACACAAGCCGTCCTCTTGAACGTTTCTCATCCTAGTGCAGATCCAACAGTACTAAGAGACCGGGAATGCTTCCTAGAGCTCAAGAACCACACTGAAGAACTCTACATGGATTCTGCTGCCTGCCAACTGTGGCAGGATCCAAGAAGAACGTTAGCTTGAGGCTAGTGGTCAAACGGGTTCTCCAATTCACTGAAGATTACCGAAGGATGAGCACCTAGCAAAGAATGGCAACCTCCAAGTTTCTTTCCTAGAAACTCACTTGTCATCACGTAGGCAATTGTGCTATGAAGGGAGCATGTGCAACTACAGTGTTTTTCAGGGAGAATTGAGCCCGCAACTCTCTTACTCCCAATGAGGAAACTCAAGTTCCCCTTCAAGCCTT